>NC_143014.1:255740373-256025373 GCF_055824585.1 Amblyomma mixtum | reverse complement strand
ACGTTTTCGCAAACATTTAGTTGACGACTCAAGCATCTTACCTGTCACAAAGTAGGCTCCGCACACAAGTAAACTTGAGTTATCGGGGTCCAAATTGTCGCGCCTAATGCGAGCCAGCCACAGCTCGCGCAGATTCGTACTGAGTCATGGAGCGTTCGCACTTGCATGCCTACGATTATCTGACGAATGGAGGTGCAGTTCGTGTTAATCGGCTTCTCGTTTCACCTGGACATGTCGCTACGGTTGGAGCTACCAAGGATGGCACACAAAACCATACTGAATCTACGGATGGACGAGAACCAACAAGCTGCGAGCTAGGCAGCGGTAAGCTAGAGGCGGTCTGGCGGTGGTTCGGCAGCATGGCCGACTAGCAGCCGACGGCCACCGGATGTGACGTCGGTGCAAGCTATGTATATGCAAAAGCTTTTGGGAACTTGGGGAGTGTTCGAAGCAAACTAAAAGCGTCCAGAGAAAAATCTGTGGCATGCAAAGCCTTCAGTGCATCCTGTACTGCATGCAATGGATCAGGCACATGGAACAGCGTGTCGCGGTCAAAAATACGCGGCCCACGGTTGATAAAGTTCAAGTGCGTCGTTCAGCTGTTTCGCAGCTGACGGTCAGGGCGAAAGGGAGCTTTGCATGAAGCGTCGCCGCGCTGGTGCCGCCTCGTATCTCGTATCCCGCGTGTGCGGAGCCACTGCCGCGCGCGGCCGCGCTCAGCCGATCGTGAAGCGCTCGGCGCGAGTCTTTCTAGCATAGTAGTTGGGTTGACACCTGATGCATGTAACCCGCCGCGGTGGCCTAATGGCTATGGTACTCGGCAGCTGACCCGAAGGACGCGGCTTCGATGCCAGCAGTGGCGGTTGCTTCATTTAAGTTGAGACGGAATGCTAGCGAATGCCCGTGTGCTGTGTGACGCCAGCGCACGTTGAAGAAACCCAGGTGGTCGAGATTTCCTGAGACCTACACTATGGCGTCCCTCATAGCCTGAGATGCTTTCGGACGTTGAACCCTAAAAACCCAAAAATTCACGCTTACGCGCTGTGAATTTCATCAATTCTAGAGGCCCGTGTACTGTGCGATGTCAGTGCACGTTAAAGAACCCCAGGTGGTCGAAATTTCCGGAGCCCTCCACTACGGCGTCTCTCATAGCCTTAGTCGCTTTGGGACGTTAAACCCCATAAAAAAAAACAAAAAAACTTCGTCACATTTTCTTCACTTTGCCCCAAATCTTAAGATTCCGAAAACACTTCTTTCACGTTATTCTCCCGTACCCAAACGACCCCGCAGTTTCAAATCAATTTTACGTAGTGATTTTCGCCTTCAGACTTAATAATCCCCATTACATTTTTTGGATCTGTGCGGGACCATTTTTTTTTCATAGATTTCTATTTCGCTGCCCGCGGTGAGTATATCAATGGTTTACATGTAATGCCTCCCTTTTCTATATTACAATAATGAACCTCCTGTAGTTACCTATTGCGCACCCGGCTTTTCTTCCACATTTGGATTTTAATGCAACCGCATTGATTCCACAAATGTTTCGGCTCTTTGCATGCTACCACTGTAAGAGAGCGAACGACCGTGGCATATTACTTGAGAACGTCGTGCACGCATGCTGGCACCCAAGCCTTGATCACGCGGGTGCGGTGATTAGACGGAAGCGGACAGCGCGTAAGCGTGAATTTTTGGGTTTTTAGGGTTCAACGTCCGAAAGCATCTCAGGCTATGAGGAAGGCCATAGTGGAGGTCTCCGGAAATCTCGACCACCTGGGGTTCTTCAACGTGCGCTGGCGTCGCACAGTACACGGTCATTCGCTAGCATTCCGCCTCAACTGAAATTCAGCAACCACCGCTGCCGGGATCGAAGCCGCGTCCTTCGGGTCAGCTGCCGAGTACCATAGCCATTAGGCCACCGCGGCGGGTTACATGCATCAGGTGTCCACCCAACTACGATGCTAGAAAAACTCGCGCCGGGCGCTTCACGATCGGCTGAGCGCGGCCGCGCGCGGCAGTGGCTCCGCACACGCGGGAGACGAGATACGAGGCGGCAACAGCGCGGCGACGCTTCATGCAAAGCCCCCTTTCGGCCTGACCATCAGCTGCGAAACAGCTGAACGACGCACTTGAACTTTATCAACCGCGTGACGCATCCACCCGAGAGCGAGGGAGAAACCTGTCGTCAGAGTGCAAACTCTCGCAGCGCCGACGCGAGCGACGCGGTGCGGCTCGCGGCCGCTCCGCCGACTGGAGCCGTGGGCCGCGTATTTTTGACCGCGACTGTACATACATCAGTAAGGTATGGCATAATCAGGTGTCACACAAAAAGAGAGCTTCGAAAACACGAGCTGTAACACTTAAGCTCAAGCTACGGGCAGCACAAGGGAAGTGAAGCAGGTGATGCCTCAGCTGAAGTCCAAGTTAAAAAACTTGAAAAAAGAAAAAATCATAATCTAGTCAGCAATAGCTACAAAAGTAGATCGGAGAACGTTCAGCTACTTAAGCATCGGGCATCGCATCGGAATCGCGGGATACCTCCTAACGATTGCGGCGCGATAATCGATCGCTCTCACGAGCTAAAACTGTGGGCTTCTAACCGCTCTAGACCTACATCCTTGGTGTTTGGCCCAGCGCGTTGCGCGCTCCGCCAATTGGACGGACGGACGGACGGACGGACGGACGGAAAGAAGGATGGATGCCGCGGACCGTAGCGCAGTGTTACCAACTGCTGTTTTTCAAGTTGTATGTTATTTTTAAGTTGTTTACTACTATAGGTTCACCTTTGTTCGAGCTACGCTGTTATGTACCTTGCAATCCGAAAGTTCTGGGTTTGATTCCCCGCACCTTCGAAACAAATTTTATTTTTCTTTGATAACGCGCGGTGACGCGTCATCTGGGGTTTTTAGGACCATGCTGCTGCTGATCAGCGCCGACTCCGAGTTTCGTTGCCGATGAACCATATAATAGACTTTTAGAAAGGGGGGACCTTGTCGCTTAGTGGCATAGTTGAATAGCGGGACGCCAGTGTGCACGCGCAGAACAATACCCCGGGGGAGGGGGGCGGAGAGTTGTACTGGGCATGGGCACTGGCGCCCTGCTATTTCTTTATCCCATATTCGATAGGGTCCCCCTATTCTGAAACTCGCTGCAGCTTTCGCTCGGATCCTTCCGGTCACCGACGCCACTTTGTGCATGCTTTCGCCCTTTCGCTATCCTTGCAGAAATACCGCATTCCACATTTTCATGACTCCGGACTTGGTTGCGACGCCGCTGTGTCCTCGCAAACTTCGTTAAAACATTAAGTTGAGCTAGTTGGTAACGGCTTGAAGGAATCATATTCTTAGCGGTAAGAAACAGACACAACACCAAGACACACACACACAGGACACCCGCTAGACTTCAACTATCTTTACTGGACACTTGTACGACATAAATATGTATCACTGAGCACTCGCAGGTGCCTCGTCATCCGCATCAGGTCTAACTACGCCCTCCCCTCTCCTGCAAGGCATACGGTTGCGCAGATAAACAATCTCTTTTTCTGCCAACGCCAGGGAGGGGGTGCTTACACACATGTCGCCCGCCTCTTGAATACGAAAGGCTTCGATAATTTATCTTTCTTTTTTCTCGGCTCCCACATGCATCACAGACGTAGCGTCATATACAGGGATACAGCCTTTACAACTTCTGCAATGCTTCACCAATTCAGCTCCACCGGCCTGTGATAAAACATCCCTTCTGTGCTCTCTTATCCTATCGTTGACACACCTTCCGGTCTGGCCTATATATACCTTGCCACAGGCAAGTGGAATGGTGTACACCACTCCCGTTCGGCAGGTTACAAACTTCATTTGGTGTTTTTTGCTGCAACACGGTTTCTTCGTTTCTGTGACTGCTGAACATAATCGTACCAGCACAGCATTTCAGGACAGCATTTCAGGAACGAGCGCGGTATACAGTCAGCTGAAATGGTGTTTCTCCGTGAACTCCCATTATAAAAGCGCGCTTTAGCAACATTGCCCTGCTGGTACCAACGCATGGAGCCCAACGTCACAAGCACGACGAGGATTTCCGGTTGCGGCATCTCAGAGGCGCTTTCTTTTTTTTTTGAAAATGCCCTAGAAGCAACCAGCAGAGCTGAACAAAGGACTGTTGCAGTGGGTAGTGGAGGCTGTTTCCTGGAGCCGGTTCGTACGCGCGCTTCTGGGAGGACGCCCATAGCGGGGGCAGTTGGGTTCTTTTCCAAACTATGACTGAGGTGTGGGGGTGTGCTGCACGCTTAATTATAGAAGTCACCCCCTGGGAGGGCAAGGAGGCATAGAGTTTCTTACTATTACCTAGAGGGAAAGCTGGCGGCGCTGCACTTCAGCCAGCATGGACGCCCAAAGCATCATGGGGTGGTGAGCTACTTGTTGCGGCACAGTCATAATTTTTCGGGAACACGGAGTGGTACTACTAAGACGTTTCATTCCAAAAACGCTGTTCGTGTGTGCGCAGACGACTTTCGCGGAAACGCAGTGTGCAAAACCCATAGTAGTGGAAACGCGACGACACACGACGCCAATAAAAGGTTTCACTTTTCTGAAATGCCATTAAAAACCTCTTATAGTGTTTAAGCAACAATATTTTTTTTTAAAACATATTTACTTTTAAAGTACGCCTGTTAATTACGAAATATTAGTTTTTATAGTGTTCTTTACTTGGCCAATAGGAGAGCGAGTCGTCTCTTATTTTGGGCAAACTTTGCACTTAAATGCTTTTCTGCTCGTTTGTTGCAGTCATTAGACCAGATATTGAATGTTAGGACGTTTGTAGTTATCAAACAGCTTTATTTTTCTATTATTTTTTTGGCCAAAAGTTGCAGTTCCGCAACAAGTAGCTCACCGCCCCATGATGCTTTGAGCGCCCATGGTGGCTGAAGTGGTCTCGAGGGGTCGCCATGCAAACTCCCATAGACGGGCTGCCAGCTTTCCCTCTAGGTAATAGTAAGAAACTCTATGCAAGGAGGGACATAAAAAAGTTTGCATGTGCACCCATATGTAACGCTCGATGAACGTTTTGTAGAAATGCGTTAGCTGCTGTCAAAAAATCCTGTGGCGGGACAATCTAATGCAAAGAAATTCGGCGATGAATATTTTTGCGTAATCCGGGACCCGAATTAATTTTTCATTCAAGTACCTGCACCACCCGTTTGTGGCTACTATTTGTGGCTCGTCTTCATTTTCCTCGCCTTCTAAGTTTTCTGCTTCCGACCTTCTTCCAACCTCGCTCCGACAGGGCGGATAACTTATTCTACTATATACGCCGCCACCTATATAACAAGCAGCGCATGCTTACAATGATGCTCTTCATTTATATCAAAGGAAACGTCATTGTTATCCATGTGAGCTGCAGTGCGGACGGATTCATGGCGCAAGCCTTCAGGGACGTAATTGTACGCGATAGAAACAAACAGCAACAAGTATTGGCACGGCTGACAAGGAGGTTATATATAACCTCCTTGAGTGGCGCCAATCGGCTCAACCACATGGCCGTCTCGATATCCGCCGCTCGGAAACTGAAGGACACAGGAGGCGTTCGAGACGATTCCCTTTGCGGCCGTT
Source organism: Amblyomma mixtum (assembly GCF_055824585.1). Classification (NCBI taxonomy): domain Eukaryota; kingdom Metazoa; phylum Arthropoda; class Arachnida; order Ixodida; family Ixodidae; genus Amblyomma; species Amblyomma mixtum. The sequence continues at coordinate 256,019,770 of NC_143014.1, read as the reverse complement.
CGCTCGAACTGATGTCGGTATTGGACACTTGGGAATCGGGCCGTCGGATGGCTCTGCTCGGCAGCCTGAGAAGGTACTCGAGATATCGAGGCGTGCACAACACAGGCCACATGTTGACACATCGCCTTTTCATATGTCACGGAGATTCGCGAGCGCCTCGTGGAAGACCGCGACCAATGGTCGTTGCACCATAACGCAGTTTAGAACATCGCCAGCGCTTGGTGCTTCAACTGCAACGCAAGGTCCGAACGTAGGACTCCTCAATGGGAAGCGCCACCTCCACGAATTGGCAAGGCAGAAAGTCGGATGTGGAGCGCGAGTTATCTTAACAGACCAGGCGAAAGAGAATGTGTACAGAAGAACTGAGACCCAAAAGTGCAAACATTAACGATTAGCCGTAGCTGGAAACGATTGAGCGGGGAATGTACATGCATTTCGCCATTTCCTTTGTTTCCTAGGCATGATTATCCCGTGCGGTACAGAAAGGAAAAGAACATTTTGAAGTTCTCGTTTTGTAGAGGAGCTCAGTCATGCTGCAGCGGAAACAAGTGCGTAAGCCAAAAAGGACATCGTTACCGGGGCTCAGAAGCGGAAAGCACGATAGCCAAAACAAGCTGGAGCCATGCTTCATTATTAAAAAGGGGAGCGGATGACACACCGGGCTCATCAAAAGACTCTCCTCGACACTCTCCACCTGAAGACGACTCTGCTGGTAACAGCTAGCGTGCAGTCTGGAGATCAGCAACAACTGCAAAGAACCGGGGAAGACGGAGAGACGGCTTACAGTGACTCGAGTCATGACACTGCGCATCGGATAAGTGACCTTCAAGAAGAAGGTTCTGATATATTTCGTGACGTCTCTTTCTGGCAGATGCCACTAACAGATGGTTGTCGAAGTGAAATCACAAAAACGGGATGTGGGTTTCAAAACAAAGAGGGGCCTTTTTGGTTCAGTGAATGAAAGCTAAGGGCGGTACGTTTGCACCAGCTTTCATAGGATTGTTTTGACAAAGCCATGCCTAATGGTCAGAAAATTTTGCGGTTATGGATGGTGTACCCACCTGTCAGCTAAAAGTTGTACTGTTGCTGCTGCCAACTGTTTGCCAGCCATGCTCTTGAAACGGCGTCTAAATTTGTGGGTGGATTTCAGGCGCAGTGGAAGATGAGCTCAAAAGTTCAAAACGATGAAAGGCCCGAGGAGCGAGTACGTATACGTTGCCTTGAACAGTGCAAAACTCTACAAACAAGCTTGATGTTGCAGAAAACCATACAATGACGCTAAAAGCATCCATTCTATGCATGAGCAAAGGAAGCGAAGGGATGTTTTGCACCGACTGCTTGATACTTGACTGCTTGATATTACACGCTTTCTTTCAAAAGAAAATCTGATATTCCGAGGGCAAAATTATCAGTCGTAGGGCACATTCGTTATGTGGTGGTCTTAAAAAAAAAACAAAAAAATGTCTCCGCTTGCTATTGCAAGCATCAAAGCAAGTCAAGAGGATAGTGGCAGTGGTGATATGGCACTTGAAGCAGGGGGTAGGCACGCCACGGCAACGCATGTGCCGCTGACCGTAGTGATGCCACTGGAGCCAACACCATCGCTAGACGCTTTCGACTTTCCCATCAGAATAGAGAATATCCGCTTCCGCGGAGCCCGCCGCGATGGCTCAGTGGTTAAGGCGCTCGTCTACTGAGCCAGAATAACCCGACCGCGGCGGCCGCGTTTCGATGGAGGCGAAACGCAAAAGGAGCCCGTGTGCTGTGCGATGTCAGTGCACGTTGAAGATCCCCTGGTGGTCGAAATTATTCCGGGGACCTCCACTACAGCTCTTCTTTCTTCCTTTCTTCGTTCACTCCCTCCTTTATATCCCTTCCCTTACGGCGCGGTGCAGGTGTCGACCGCGATATGCGAGACAGTTACTGCGTCATTTCCTTTCCTCAAAACCAATTTTCAATTTCCGCTTCCGCGGGCATGGCGAATGCACGAGCATTCCACGGCACATACTTTTCGTGGACATCCGTCTTCTTCGCACCTCGTCAACACGGCACTGAACTCCCCGGCTGCCTCCCCGCGCACGCTCTCCCCGGGCTATCTCCCTGTCCTTGGAAGCCTACTCCCAATCAGACCATCTGGCCCATACACTCAAACACATCACCTATTACTACAAGGAGGAGCACATGCGCTACCTGGCCTCTTGTAAGGTACTGGATCGAGCTGACGAGCGCCTCTTCATCGAAATTCTCTCTAACACTGTACTGTGCCCGGCGGTGCTTAGCATTTCAACACATCCTTTGATGGCACGTGCCAGTTCTGTGGGGAGGTGGTTGACACCTTCCACATGGTTTGGGCGTGTCAATCAAACACATCTATTCCCCCAAACCCCACCAGAGAGCAGAGAGGACTGGCAAGGCGGCCGTGCTCAGCTGTCAAGACCTCAAGACCCGAAAGGCCTTGATTCAACGGACGCGGCCTGCGTTGCTTGCCAATGGGGCCCGAAATTGGGGTTCCGCCTTGTATTGTGAGGGGAAGGGGCCTATAGGGCCTTACCCCAATCACTTTTCTGTGACTATTTAATGGATGATAAATGTTTTTAACCACCACCACCAACTTGCGATGATCGCAAGCTTTCTGCGACTGCTCTTACGTGATGCGCTCCACCGCCATGTCTATCGATTCTCCTCTCCACCTCGTTCAACCACAGCGCTAGCCTCTCCCTCTCGCCTGCCTCCGCTACGAGCGAGCAGGAGGCAAGTACTTGTTTGGTGCGAAAGCACTACTCTAGACGTACCAACCGCGAGCAAGAATGTTGTCATCTTGCCTTGTGCTCCGAACTAACCCGAGCTTAGCTCGCATAAATTCGGAGGAGCGTCGCGCAAGCTGCAGCCATTGGGAGGAAGCAAAAGTTCGACGGAGCGTCGCGTCACCTGTAGCCAATGGGAGGTGGGCGTCGCGCCACCCAGGTCATGTAGCCTTCTGGCATCATCACGACCTGACGTGGCAGGTGGCAGTTAAATTAATGATTGGTCGCGAGAGGTTGCTTGGGAAGAGCAACATGGGTCGCACAGTCCCTAACGGTGGCTATGATAGAAACAGCCACCTGACGGGTGCATAGCTTAACCGCTGCACCCCTGCGCTGATAGTAATATGAGGACAGCGCATAGCGTAACCGCTGCGCTGGTAGTGGCATGAGGACTCGCCGACATCTGTAAATGCTAAGTAGAGAATTACCAATTCTGCATATATGGGCATTAACCCGCTAAGCTATCGCGTCATACCCTTAAAGTTGAAGAATAAACAAATGCTTTCTTCGCACTTCTACTTGGTTTGGCTGCGTTAACTCCCTACCACTTTTTCTTTCCCACCTTCCTCCCCCCCCTCCCCCCACCCCGGCGTGCTTCCGAGTAGAGCACTGCACGGGCCTGAATTTGAGGCCCGAGCCCGGCCCGGGCCCGCGACCTGAAGCCCGAGCCCGGCCCAGGCCCGCGGCTTGAAGCCCGGGCCCGGCCCGCTAAATTATCGCTCTAGTGAGCCCGGCCCGGCCCGTGAATCCCGGAGCGAAGCCCAGCCCGGGCCCGGCCCGGCCCGTTTCACAGTAACTGAGCAAGTAGACAGCTGCTACTACAGCGATAGGGAACTGGCCGACAAAGGTTCTGAAACCGTAGTTTGGCTTAAAGAATGCTGGTTCTTTTTAACCCAGAAGGAAGTGATGAAGTGTAGTTCTCGCCAGGCCCGTCTTTTGGAGACTGGTCTCGTGTAGGTGGGCAAAGGTAAACTCGGAAGTTCCGAGAGCCAAATAAAAAGGGCTGCATACACGCGTACTAGTCTACTCTGCGTTCCCCCATGATTGTAATCAGTTATGTTCTGCCGCCTGCGAAGTATAAATATTAAAGCTGCCTAGCAAGCAGTAGGATGACATTTTTTTTACTGAACGCGATCTCACAGGTTGAGCTCATAGCCGAACTGATCACCTTTCAGCAGAAACGAAAAGCTAAAAGGCTTGAGTATTTCATGGTATGTGCTTGAAGACCATAAGCGTCCTAAACTAATATGTTCTTCCCTAATGCATTTATAATAGTGTATAGGTATGTTTTGGGAACGCGAATGATCAATGGCCAATTAAGGCCGGTTGAATTTTACTCTTACTGCACCGCGGCGTGGAAATAAGGAAATAAATAAGTGAATGAATAAAGCTTAGTTTTTTTCTCAGCGCGTACTATAACTCATAGCTCAAACATGTCGCTGCTTCAAAGCCACAGTTCTGCACTTCACTCTGCAATATTGAATGAAAAGTCGGACACCAGCCGTTTCTGTACGGACCGAAGCCTGGCTCGGGCCCGCAGCTTTAAGCCCTAGCCCGGCCCGGGCCCGGCCCAGGCCCGGCCCAGGCCCGGCAAAATAAATCATGTCCCGGCCCGGCCCGGGCTTTCGGGCTGGCCCGAGCCCGTGCAGTGCACTACTTCCGAGTCCTTCCTGCCCTCCTCGCTACGCCGCCGCGGTGGCTCAGTGGCTATGGTGCTCGGCCGCTGACCCAAAAGACGCGGGTTCGATCCCGGCCGCGGCAGCTGGAATTTCTTTGGAGGAGAAATTCTAGAGGCCCGTGTACTGTGCGATGTCAGTGCACGTTAAAGAACCCCAGGTGGTCGAAATTTCCGGAGCCCTCCACTACGGCGTCTCTCATAGCCTTAGTCGCTTTGGGACGTTAAACCCCATAAAACCAACCAACCTCCTCGCTACGCCAGCTCCCATTCCTCCTTGACGGCGCGCTCCGTTCGGCCGGTACCATAGCAACTGGCAGCTCTCACTCTCGGCTTTCACCCTCTCCCGTCGATGGGAGAGAGTGAACGCGTTACCTGGCTGCCGTTGTACCCCCTAAATGGACTGCGCGAAATGTCTTTTACAAAACTATTCCAGCTTTCGCTGTAAAATTGACCATCGCACATGATAACTATCCAAGCTCGCTGACACTTTTGAATCGAGATGGAAAGTTCGTTGTTAGTTGTTTTTTTTTTTCACTGCATTCTTTGCTCGACATGCCTAAAGATATATGTAAAGATAGCGCCGTACACAGCACGCATCTCACGTATGCAGAACACCCATCCATGGCAATCCGTAAGAAATGTTATGCTAGCTCTTCTTTACCGACAAAAAGAGCAGAGAGGTTGAGTAAAACGAGCTTCTGGGCGACTGGTTCTTCCTCGGTACTACAGCGCGAAAACCTGAACGGTGTTTTCTTCCTTATGTGTTCGGGGTTTTCGCGCTGCAGTTAGGTCCCGGGCAGAAATGATGTTCATCACTGAAATTTAGATTCTACCTCACGGCCATGGGAAAAGGCATGTCGAATAAATTTATACGCTATAGTACAGCGGCGATGGCCAGGCCGGCGAGCATGCCGAGCTGGAGACGTGCTCCATCGCAATGGACGGGGAACAGCCGAAAAGCTGGGAGCGTGAACGATCCGCTTAGCAACGTTGTTTGGGGAAGCGCCCAGCCTGCAACTTTGTGCGTACGATTGTGTGTGCATAGCGCTCGTCCCATCTTCTAGTCCGTCGTCCTTGTTGCCTTGCGCTATGATGTATGTGCATAATCAACTATATCAACTTTCTGTTATTTTATACAATTTAAACCCCCGCTGATTTGATGAGGATAGCGCGAACAGAACGGCCTCCGAAGAGCCGTCGCCACTAAAGCGAGCAGAGATGCCGCGCGCACCAACTTCGATTGGAAACACGTACGGCTCTGAAAGTTCAAGCAACGGACATCGGCACCAGGGACGGCGCACCACGAAATTTGCAGTGGGGCGTGGCGTGCGCATAGAGAAGAGGGGGGGATTCAAGTTCGGCAAGTAAGATGCATATAGTGCGCACTCCTCCTTAGAAATATTAAAAAAAAATACAATTCATAAAACGCAGAGGTGAAAGCTTCGCACATTCGCTTACGAGCCGGGTGGGCCCTAATACGGGCTGCATTATCAGCTATGTCCTCCTTGTCAGCGTCTGTGAGGCACCGGTCGGCTAATTTTTGTATAGTATGTCAAATTTTTGGGGTGACGCCCGCCACCCCTCGCCTCTCCTTGGCGCCGTCACTGTTTGGCACACGACAGAAAATCACCTATGCGCCTCATGTGGAAATAACTAGGAGTAATTTTGAAGTTCACGTGCGCGCGCTGCAACTCACTGGCGTGTAATATGCGCGTAGCAGCTCAAACGGTTGTAATTGCTGGCGGACTTGAAGTATGCGCACCGAACGCCATCCGTCGCATTCCGGGCAGCAGGTAGACACAGGTAAAGCCGTGAGCTGCACTACCGCGCGACACATATCGTCGTACTTGCGTCGTACGACTTTGAAAAACACTGGATCTGGAGAGCAACATGGGTCGCACGATCCCTGACGGTGGCTATGATAGAAGGTGATCGCTTTGTGCTTAGCCTACTCGAATTAAACAGGTCTAGCACGATTTACTTTCGAAAGAACTCCGCAACGAATACATGAACTCCGCTAGCCGAATGATTCTGTCCTTTAAGTTTGTTGCGGGCCAAATGATCGTGACGGCAGGAAAAAATTGCTGGTCCGTTTCAGGTGGCCCGGCTAGACTATATCCGGGGAAAAAAAATGTACCAGGTGCGTCCGAGGTACCTATAATCTGAATACAGCGATCATATCCGTCCGACTTTCCTAAAAAAAAAAGTTGAAGCAACGCGAATGTTACTGCTGGAGTAACTTAACACAAACAGACAACTGTTTTTGAACGAGTAGGACGCATATTTGTGTCACGAGAAATTACTTCACTTCCCAGAGCCGTTCAAATCCAGCGCGCAGGCTGTCAGGTCACGTGGCAGGTCGAAGCTCCACCCATGAGTAATTTTCTCTGTTCTCGGTAGATCCAGTGAGTAAACGTCGTGAGATCGCATGTGCCGAGGTTTTTGACCACCATGGTTTTGATGCTTTGAGAACGTCAGAATCGCAGCTGAACGACACATGAGTACTGTATGACTACAGTAATTCTGAGAAAATGGACTTGCAAGCGTTTGTGGCGGCACTTTCAGACTCTGGCAAATACTTTCCCTGGTCGCCGCTGTCACTCCCATTTCTGCATCTCTCCTCTCAGTGCGGCATCCAGTCAGGTTCTGCTGCTCAGTACAATGCCCAGTAACTGAACTGAACAACATGTCGGAGCGCACGTGCAGTCCTGCGAGCACGCAAGTACTCTGGCACATCCGTGTTTTCACTTGACTTCGCTAACCTGCCGCACGATAAGATTTCGTCGCACGTTTCCGCGAGACCCGCGGCAGCGCTGCGCTATCTGAAGAACGTCTGTTTGGGACGTTGTTGATGGGCCCTTCGTCTCTGTGTGTCTGCCGTGCTACCTAGGTGAGTATACTGAGTCTTTAGCAGGCGCTGCCGTGCTTTTCGACCGAAGACTGGTCACGACACGTTTATTAGCGAGCGTGCAGAGTTTAGTTTTGCATAGAATACATGAAATACGCTTATTTAGCTGTGCAAAAACGCGAAGAGGGTATACCCGCGAAGAGTTGTCTAGAATTGTTGCAACCATTGGCCAGCGAAAAAGACGACACTGTCGCAATTTGTTTAAATGCGAACCGGCGCGAGAAAACGAGAAAAACACATACAAAGCAGGACTAGCGCCAACTTCCATCTGAGTTTGTTTTTGTTTTCTTTTTGAGGGGGTGGGGGGAGCCGCTTTTTAACCACACATAATACACACAGCAAAATAAACTTGGTTGGATGTTGGCGCTAGTCTTGTTTTGCATGTGTTTCCTCGTTTTACTAGTGCCATTTCGCATTTATGCAGATATGTGTCAATAGAACCAACTAGCTAAAAAAAGAAGTCTTGCTGTCTCAAAAGTGTCAAGAGCAGACTCGGTTAAGTCTTCACATTAGTATTTATTTATGCTGTATGTCTGAGTGCGCCGCAGGTCAAGGAATAAAATCAGCTGTAACATACACTGCCTTATTAATGTGACCTCAAGTAACAGTGAAGTTCATTTGGTGTAGTTATAGTCACAGGGATGAAAAATGAGCTTGAAGAGAAATGTTATAACTGCCTACTTCACATGTACCTAGAAATCTGTGGCAAATAAGCAGTTGAGTCTACCACCAACAACATGCACCGAATGGGACCATGACGATAAACAGGTACTAAAAGACATTGTGATAAACAGGTACGAAAGAGCACAGCTGATAATTTATGCTTGTGTGATATATAGTGGGTGGTTGTGCAGATTTTTATGCAGAAGCTGCGCTTAGGCGACAGTGTTCTCTGTGCAAGGGGCAATACAACTTAGTATAGTTCGGATGTGAAGAATGCATAGATGTGTGCCTTCCCTCTCTCGCTACTGCATAACACCTGAGGCAAAGCACAAAAAGGTCTGTGTAGTTGTGCCTGGGCACATGTTAGTATGTCAGTGCAGCTGTGATTATTCCACAGCCATATTGTGTCAGTCATAGTATACTCAGTTTTGCAGTAGCTTTGAATTGGAACAATACCATTAATTAAGCATGTGACTGCAGGAGTCTATGTGGGCTGTACTGGTAAATGTAAGAAGAAAAGCCAAAATTTCTCCACTGTGTTGCCAGTTTCTGTCTGCTAACTTTTGGATGCATTCTTTTGTATGTGCAGGGCCTGCTGTTGAAAGCTCAGCCATGGTATCGTCATCCTCTGTAACTGCTCCACTGAGCACCATAGCTCTGATGATAACAGTTCTGGGTGGAGTAGTAGGTGCAGCAGCATTCTTTTGGCTCAGGCGTATGGCTGTAGGCAAAAACAACTTTGTGCGTGTGGGGCACGTGGCCAACATTGTGATTCATCCAATCAAGTCCTTAGCTGGAGTAGAGGTGCCCTATGCAGACTGCACAGTAGCTGGGCCAGTGTACAAAGGACTCAAAGACAGGTGAGGCCATGTTGTCCATTGTAGTATGCAGATCTTTGTTGAAGGTTGCTTAAGTTTCTGCTGAGCCAGCTTGTGTAAATATTGGTCAAATAAACAATTGTGCAAAAAAAGCATGGTACATAGAACAATCGGAACTACTTAGCTTTAACAGTGGCATAAAAGGCTTGTCTGAAGGACCCACTTCATACGAGTGGAATATTTCAATGTAAAGTGTGTGGAAAATTTTTTCACAGTCACTGCAAATACAAAGTGCTTTACCGAGTCAAGAAAGTGGCAGATTATTCAGAGGTTATTGTGGTGTTCTTCGTGCCACTGAAACTTGCCAGTTTTGCTCACGTGTGTTTATAATGGTAGCCACAGAAGCAGCTATCGCAGAAAGCATTTAAAGCTGCGTATACGGTGGGCTACTTCAATTAGTTTTGAAATCCCAGTGACGTCTGAATCAAGACAAAACGTTGAAAAAGCTTATGTCCGAAAAAATCTTACGAGCTAATTTATACTGACTGTGAAACTGTATGTGGTAGCTTGTTTTTGCTCCCATATATGAGAATAACAATTACACAGCCTATTACATTGAATGCTGTTGAGGTTTGGATTTTTGTAGACATGCAAAATTTTGAATTTATGTTTTTGTTGGGATATGCTGAATTATTGTGTTAACGATTCTATGAAACAATTAAAACATAGGTACAGATGACATAAATAGAGCATTTGGCAAATAAATGCCACTGGTTCCATATGAAGCAAAAATAAAGGAATAGCTTCAAGCATTCTTTTGGCGTATTTCAATTCTCGTGTGACAAGTTTATTAGCAATATCTTAATTTTATCATAACTGTGCTAACATTATATGTTGTAATAGTATTGGAAATTTCAGAAGAAAGTTTATGGATATCTCTCTGTTGTAGAAGTTCACTGCCAAATAAGGAATTTTGGGATGAACTCCTTGAAGAGAGGTACGATCTACCTGTGTGTTTTTATTATAAGTTGCATTACCACTTGCTAAACAGGTGGTGGCAGTGTGGCCATGGACGTTTTGTTATTGTCGACATATTTGCAAAAAGGTATCTTTCTTGACTGCTTTGAAGAAGCTAACATAATGTATGTGTATGACAGAATCTTGTACACATCATTTTTAGGTGTGCAGGTACAGCCACATGCTGGTATCAAAGGTAAATTTTGTCTATCACACTGTCACAGTAATTTGTTTCAGAACCATAGGCTTGCTTTGCTGGTGTTAGGCAATCAATCATAAGTGCTGGAAAATGTGAAATTGCATTACTAATGACTCTTTTGTGATCCCTGCCCCCTTTTTTCTTCCATTTGCAGACACATGCTCATTGTCAGAGATGACTACTTTGTCTCCATGCGTGAGGAACCACGTCTTGGCATGATCAGGGTTGCCTTTGATGAAGACATGCTGACATTAACACTAACAGTTGATGGATACCCACCGCTCACAGTGAATGCGTGCAGTGCTGAAGAGCAAGGAAAACCTTTATTCACCATCAGGCACGTGGGCTTATTATCTCTGGCTTAATATTTCAGCCTTGACCAAGAAAGAAAATCCTTAATGACAGGAAAGGCAGAGAGGGCTGCCAGTGTAAATGTGGCTCTATGGGGAGAGAGGAAGGGAAAGCATGAGGCAGAATGTGAACAGAGGGTGATGATGTCATAATACAGTGAGCTGCATCAAGTGTCCTGGATGCCCTGAAATGAATGAAAGGAAGACAGCATGCTGCAACTGTATAATTCACTCTTGGTCTTGAACGTATATTGAAAGGGTTAGTTAGTGATTGACAAGTTATGCACTGACATTTGAATTTGTGTAGATATTTTATTAATTGATGTTAGTTTGCATCCTAGTTTGGTCTAATTAAAACCTGCTGATTTTCACATAATGTGATCTCATGATAACAATGAACATGTGCTATAGCCTATTTACTTGTTGGCATTGGCAGCATTTGGCAGAATGCAGTGTTGTGAATGCCAAATGTCAACTAGTTCACTGGAGACAGGAGACCTTTACCTTTAAAAGTGTGGAGCTAATTGATGTAACCATAAAACTTGGCAGAAATTAGATGGTGATTGTATATACTGGTTGATCTGCACAATCTACTTTCCATGTGGTGACCAAAATGTTCTAATAAGAGTCCCAAGTACAGTGTGCATTACTCATGCTTACATTGCATATGCATGCAGAATTTGGTAAAAGCCTTGCCTTAACCCTAAAAAAGATATTTTTTTTAGAAAATGGTCATTTAGTACCCATGGTTCTGTGTGTCGGCAAACCGAAAAAAAAAATGCTTTGGATGAGCCCTACTTGCCTTAAATTGGGCACAGAGTATCTGAAAACGTGGTGAACTGGACACTTCACTCAAATGACACTCCGCCTATGACGGGCTTGGCTTGTCCAAATCTGCTAGGGGGTTAAAGGGACACTTAGAACAACTCCAACTATTGTCCTTAGTTAAAATTGATTCTCTGCCTCATTCTCGGTATGTTAAAATCTGTCCAGCAGCAGGCCCATTTATGGCAGAAAAAAAATGAATTTAAAAATTTTCCCATAGTCCCACAGTCGAATACAACTCGAGAACACAGAGACGAATGCCTCTTAAAGGTGCAGTGAAGAGGAATCTGAACTCGTCTTTTTGCCGCGGGATCTCGATCTACACGTTCTGAGCATCCTTAGAAACTACGACTTATTACCCTGTGTGACCGATTTTCCTAATTAAATCGAATTAATGTCCGGTTCCCACCTTTATTTTTTTAATTCTCCCCGTACGGTGGGCGGAGTCGATCAACGCTATGCGCTCACCCTGGCATCGTAGAGGATGTGGAGGTCCTCAGAAAGGTCCATTGTAACGACCACAGAATGTTAAGGTCTCGTATTAGCTTTGATTTGAAGAGGGAACAGAGGAAACTAGTGAAACGGAAGGCTATTAATAAGTTAACGTTATGAGTTAAAGTAGAGGAATTCAGGATGTTGCTACTTAACAGATTTTCTGCTCTAACTCAAGAAGACAACCATAGTGTTGAAACAGTGAATGATAATCTCACAGGTGTCGGGCAGGGAGACACGATCTCGCCAATGCTATTCACCGCCTGTTTACAGGAGGTATTGCGGGGCCTGAAATGGGAACAGTTGGGGATAAGAGTTAATGAAGTAGTTCAGAAGTAGGCCGGTTCAAATTGTTGTTTTGGTTCGTACTTCATGTTTTTGCGTAATCAACACCACATTGCTGTTTTCTCAGTAAACTATTCCTCCTTTATATTTAATTTTCACTGCCTGTGTGTCAGCAATTACATGCAATATGAGCATATTGAAAGGTAACTGGCTGACTTGATAAGTGTTTTAACTCTTCAGTTCCAGCTTCTTCATGCAAAGTTTCCTCTGTTTGGTTAAATTCTTTGCCAACTAGCACGAAATCACGTAGGAGGTTTTACCTGCACTTCCAAAGAACAAAACAATCTTTTGAAATATCATCCACTTTCAATTACATTTTACATTTTTTTTAAATCCTTGGCAAACATCGCATAAATAAGAAAAATTTTATATATAATAAACACTTTCGCATCCTATTTTCTTTTTGTGCCCAGTCTGAAATATGTGCAACCTTGAGAGCAAAAATAAGTAAGTTATATAAAGACTGCTGATTGGCATTGTTCATGTAGCTGTACACTCACGCTAGAGCACCAATGGCTGTATGAAAGGGTAAGTTCACTAAACTCATATTAGCTCCTATGCTGCCTGAGAATGGCAGAAAGCATCCTGGTGCGCTGCACAGTTAACTTATTGGTGCTGAAGGATATGAGTGAAGTTCTGGAGGTTTTTCATGGTAACAGATCATGCCACAGGGTTCCTTGTTTACGACCATAATCACAGCTGAGTCTGCCTGGCCTGCAGGGTCCGGAAGTTCAGCTACAAAGCTGTGGAAGTCTCACAGGAAGCCTCCGAATGGTTCAGGAACTACCTCAAGCATGATGATGTTCGCCTCGTGATGGTTCTTCTCGACCAGGACACCATAGCCAGGGGGAAGAATGGCATTGCTCCGGTGATGTGTCTTTCTTGTTACATTTATATGGAAGAAAAAAGAAAAACAGGAGTGATGATGCAATTGTAAAAGCTGCTCTACTGCTCAACTCTGTGAGTCTGATTTATTATGAATGTAGTGCTAAGCAAACACCAGTAGCTCTTATAATTTCTTTTATTGTTGCAAAAAGACGCAAATCAAACCATTTTTTTCTTGTGTTCTTTAGCTGAAAGTTTGTAGAACAGCTTTTATCAGCTTGTAAATGACTAACGTGATTACCATCATGATATACACTTAATTTTAGCATGCCTTTGCTGTTACTTTACCTGATGGTGCACAAGGTTTCCTATCTTCAACGTTTTGTTTTCCTTCTTGGTGCCTTTGTTAGCACTCAAACTTAGAGTGACTGAAGTGTATTGGTGCTTACCCACTACTTCTTGCTCAGGTGGCATGCCAAGATGAGTCATCGTTTCAAGTCCTTTCAAAGGAATCCCTTGAGAAGCTGTTATCGAGGCTGCCTCCTGGTAGTGGCATTCAGCGCCGCAATTTCCGGCCCACCCTCTTTGTTGAGGGTTGTGAACCCCATGCAGAGGTATAAGCACAAGTAGGAAGGAAATGCTGTTGTGAGATGCCTTTGTCATTTGTGCATGCAGGACCATTGGAAGCGTTTCAGGATTTCAGATGCAGAGATGGCCTTCTTGAATCGCACAACCAGGTAACAATTCTTGCAAAGGCATGTGCTGATTTTACTGAGGCATGTAGGAGTTGGAAATTCGAGTTGTAGGCAGAAATATGTTTTCAGAACAGCCTGACAGTTTGCTTGGAGCTTAGTTTAGCACTTAGGCCATAGCCATTTTTGAAACCATGTGGTGTATTTACTCGCATAATGAACCCGCTTTTTTTTTTTGAGGGTTTATTATGCAGGGACCAAAAATTTAGCTTTTTGTAAGAGAAAATTGCATATCATACTTATGTTTGTCCGTCCGTCCATTAGTCTGTCCATTTGTCCGCTCTTCCATCATCGTTGCGTCCTCGGGCTCGTGTGTCACCGGTGCTTAGCGCTGCTCACTTGAAAAGGTGATTGCAGTATCATGGTGCGATCAGACAATTTTGTGGTAGTCAGTGGCGCTGGCCAATCACAGCGAGGTCAGCAAACATGGTGTACACTGGCCCTGAAGGTCAGGTGTACGCTTACTTACATGAGTTAAAAAAGGAAGCAATAAATTCTGAACAGCAAAAGTAGGTGGTGGGTTCATTACACGAATAAATACGGTAACTTCTATTTCAAACTTGCAGGTGACTGAAGATACAGTATTAACTGCTCACGCAGTGCGCCATTCATTAGTACATGTTGGTGCTTGGTGCATCATTGTTATTGTCGATACAAGCATACCATGAGATTGTGTGCACGACGGGGTGTCTTACAGCTATCAGATTTTTTCTTCTGATACCTGTTTTTTATTTCCTGTTGCCTTTTTGCTGGCATTGCTCTTAAGTTTTTGTTTATTAACAGGTGTGTCTTGACCACAGTCAACCAGGACACTGGCGACAGGACTGACAAAGAACCTCTTGTGACATTGCGAAAGTAAGTGCAGAAAGGCTGAGGGCCTAACTCAAAGAAAAGCATATTTATGGTTAACATCCAGCAGAGCACAGCCACAAACCTGGAAAGAAAGCTATACATCTTCCTCAGGTTCTTGTTGTTGAAGAAAAATCCATCCTGGAAGCATCCTTTAGCAGCAAGGCTTGAGAAAACTGTATAGCTCTGTAGCTTCGTGACTCGACTGGGTGGCTTTTATTGCATAATTATTTTCTTCAAAATCCAAGCTATCTTGAGGAGGGACTCCCAAATAATTTGACATAGCTCATAATTTTGGCTTTGTCGTAACGCTAGCTTTTTGTTACAGGTACCGAATTGACAGGTCTGAACAAGGGCGGCAAAAATATCAGTTGCAACCACTTTTTGGTATAGGCTCGATACACATCCGAGATGGCAGAATTGCTGTTGGAGATGAGGTCTATGCTCTTCAGTCCCCTGAGCCTCTACTGTGAAAAGAGCGATGCTTTTTGGCTCTAAGGTGAAAACTTAGTGAGTGTTGGCATACTGCTCATGGCTGGCAATATTTTTTGCAACTTCCTGAATTTGACACAAGCAGCCTTGAGCTGGTAGGTGGCTTCCTCTTACGAGTAGTTTGTGCTTCATTGTGTTCAGCTTATTTTCTGCATACAGTTTGAAACAAAACAGGGTTGTGTTTTTTACTTTTTTTTTGCACTGGCACCTGCATATTTGTAGATGATTGACATGCTAGTATAGTACTTGACTGCACCCTTTGTTCCTATATGCATGCTATTCTACCAAGTCTACAAGTGCTCATTATTACGCACTATGTGGTATGCCACAAACCAATGGCAGTTGTTGGGGGTATTGTCTAAGCCGTGTTGAGCATACCTGTGAATAACGTGGAGCGACCAGCCTAAGGTAATGTGTTCGCACATAAATGATCGACACACAGCAGCACTTGTCAGTACCTGTATCTGCATTTGCCTCATGCTTATCCAGCATTATATACTTATGCATCAGTGGGGCTGCTAGGTTTTTCAACTGCATTTTTAGCATCTAAGCATTTGTTGGATGTCAAACCATTGTTGTAGGAGCATTTAACTTCAGTGGCATTCTAGATAGCAGCAAGCACAACATTAGGTGATTACCATATGAAAGTGGCCAGTGTTTCTGCAACAATGTTTATGGCTTTTCAGTGGTTAGGTTTTGTTGGTACCATAATTGTATGTGATGATCATGTGGCATCTTATCCTATCATAACTTCTGTTGTCACCAGTGTTGTCCACATTTTTACCCGGATGTTTGATTTTGTTGTTGTGGATAAAGGGGAGCAGGGCATGGAATATAAAGGATAGAGAAATGGAAAAGGGGCCCTTAATATTCTGGATGGCTTCCTTACACCTACAGATCCCATTGACTGCACTCTTTGTTGCTACATGCAGGCTATTCTGCCAAGTCTACAAATGCTCATTATTACGCACTAAGTGGCATGCCATAGACCAGTGGCAGTTTGTAGGTTGGGGATATTGTCTAAGCGATGTTGAGCATACCGAACATGCATTTACCAGCCTAAGGCAATGTGTTCACACATAAATGATCGACACACAGCAGCATTTTCAGCTTAAATGAATTTATATAGCAATATGCAAAACATATCATAGATTGTAAAGGGCATGGCATGGTGAGGTATTAAGGTTAAGACACTAGCTGACTGGTGTTGGATGGGGTACTGTCTAGTCCGACAGACTGATTTGTGCTGGTGCCAGTGACTGCTGCTTCCAGCCATGGTGGGGCATCCTTCCATTCGAAGATGTAGTATCCCACTGTGTTGACCGCGAGCAGTACGATAAATATCGTGGATGCCTTGGTCACCAGGCCAGTCACCATCTGCAACATTCACCTCACAGTGTTATATGTTAAATAATAATAATTATTATTATAACTCACTTGTAGCACAAATTAGTAGCATGCATTTGCTAAGTTCAGGTCCCAAATAAAAAAAAAAATGTTCAAATATAAAGTTACAGAAAATTTTGCATAAGAAGAGCATTTCTTTTTTTAGCATTGTAAACGTGCAATACTGAAATGATTCATGGGGTGAATTTCTGATTTAGGCACGCTTGTGAGTGGGCTGTATCATTAGCCCTTGTCATTGTCATTAGTGTTCAATATTTTCTCACTGCACATGCACTGCAAGCTGGAGTAACTCTGATGTGCAAGTGCATGCAGGCAGCCAGTCACAGTGCTATCTATCACTGCAAGCTCTAGAGTTGGTACACAGAGTTGCAAAAGCTTTGAATGCATTTTGTCTAGTCAGAAGAGTGATATAGTCATTGCACTGCTGTGCATCTAGTGTCCCCTTCTGGGAACGGTCGCTAGCCTATGCATTCACTGAGATCTCCTATCAGCACGGGTGATTCGAGAGACGAGGTGTTACAAGGGAGCATATCACCCTCTTAGTGTTCTTTGGCTGGTGGCATGTCAGTAAGAAGGGCACAACTGTGGCAACTACATAAGTGTACATGATACACCCGCAATCACATGCTAACACCAGTGCAAACTTTTATTTGTAAAGCTTGATAACTCTTACGCTGGATGTGTAGAGAGGTCCCAGCTGCTAGTTACCTTGGAAAGTGCTAAAACACATTGCTTCCTTTCATGTGTGCTTTGACAGCTGTCTTGTGATGTACTTAATCATTGTCCCTGCCTGAAGGACATCGACTGGTTGACACTGCGAGGACTGCAGTTATGCATTGTGAGGTTGCCCATTTTGTGTGGCGATTAGAAAATCTGACGGAGACCCTGTGTCTGAAAGCATTGTTCCCACTGGAAAAGCAGACCACAAGTTGCTCTTTTTTTTTTGCTCTGTAACAAAAATGAGAAGGTTTCCGGTTCAAGTTGACTACCTTCTGCTGCATTCTATCTATGCATAGCCTGGATGTAGGGTTCAAATTGTTCATTTATCAGTGGGGATGAATGTGTAGGAGACGCCTGCACTCTTATTGTTTTATGTGAAATATATTCCTCGGCGTGTTTTAAATGTCAAGTGTTTATGGGGCCAACCTTATCACTTTTCTGATATCTGGTGCAGCCTTGATAGAATACTACGTTACCCAGGTACGCCTGGGAAAAAGAAAAGATGGAATGTACAGTCATGGAGAAAATTTTCCGGGATGTGGATTCACAGAAAAAAAAATTTACTTTTGTGTGGCCTTACTAGCCATCACCTGGTATTTTTCTAGGGGATGGGGCACGCGTGTCCCCTTGTGCTGCAGTGCTTTTTATTGACCTGCTTCGGTAATGAATTTTTTTTCTGTTAAATATCCTCCAGCCGATCCAACTTTAAACAAAAGCCAAGCTACCACTTGGTGTCTCTTGCAAACCAACTCATTTCCGAACCCGGTGTTGTGCAGCCACTACTACTTAGGTCAGTATTCTAGCCAGTGCAAGTTATGTAAAGCCAGAGCTTATTTCAACCACATCCTTTGGGAATTCCACCAGGCTCTGTTTGAGGGAAGAAGCATAGTCTTTAGAGCAATGGTAGACCTTACTCCTCAGCTCTGATCCGGAGATTCAACTGAAGACCGTCATACTGGCTGAAGCCACCGCTAGGGTCCAAGGACTCTTGGCTGTCGACTAGGTGGGAAGGCTACAACCTTCTCTACATATAATGGACAAATAGAGCTTTACAATCCAATCTGTGAGCCCACATTCCACAATATTTTGTCTATAACTGTAGTATGTAATGCAGGTGATCCTGGAAGAAAAAGAAAATATGCTTTCACGAGAGTTCTCATGAGAGTTCTGTACTTGAGCCATGTTGTAGACCACTGTATGTATTAAGTGGAATATTATATACACTGTTAATCTGAATAACTAAATCAGTTGAAGAACTTAGCTTTTCAGCTATTGCGCCTGTGGCCAAAATAGTGCCAAATTGGAGAGCTTCTCAGAAAACGTGAATTCATCAGTTTATTTTAATGCAGGCTAAAGCATAGTTTTTCCACATTAAAAAAAAAACAAAAATCTCCCACATGGCCACGCACTCTCACACCGTGGCAGGAGTGCTCTCAAACGTGGAATTCGTGAATGCAGCCATGGTCTATGGTGAGGTGGGCACTGACAGCAAATTGAAACTAACGGCTGTGATCTGGCCGCATTCAGTGTAGAAAACAGTAGTTGCGCTGGTTTCTGGTAGCGATACACAGGCCGAAACACCAAATATTGTTCCTCGTCGCCGTTTGGCATCTGGCATCTTTGTATGCCGAAGAGTTGCGCAGCGCATGAACAAATTTTCTAGTGCTAATCCCGGTCACGTTCCCCACAGTCATTGTGCAACCGTATATGCATCAAAGGCATAGTGGGAGCAACCCTCTCTCATGCTAATGTGTGCATGTCTTAATACAGCACAACATTTTGTGATATGCCAGTGTGAAGAATATAGCACCTCTCCAGCAAACAAATGGGAAAGTGCACTGCACATCATTCTGTAATAACTATTTGACTATTGTCTTCGACCCAAAACCATATTTCTCACAATCACTTTGAGTGCTAATCTTGGTCAGAGCATCATTCCAGGAGTATATTGTCAATGTAGCAGTGCTATTTGATTCGCAAGAAAATGTCACAAACAATGTCACATGCATGCTTCTGCAATTCTATTTTCTCAGCAGAAGTTTTATAGAGGAAAACTTGCATTTTTCCTTGACCCGTACCTGATAACTGTACAATATGCAGAAACCTAAATTGGGAGCTTTTTATGTTGTGAATGGAACGAAGCTTGAGCATGTGAAATACTGATGTTTTATTTTCTTTTCATGGGGAAATCAGTGCAGATGGTGATGTTTTGTCAACATTGTTCCTAACAATATGTACAACTTTCTCTTTCAGCCCTTAAAGCACACACATTTGTGCCAAAGTCAATGCAATGTTCTGATATGCTGTAGTTAAATATGATTGTTTTGCCTTGCTAGAAAATTACACAGTGGAGTGCTGCAAATTTGTTGAAGTGCTCAGGAAAGTGTGTGTTTTGTGTAGGCAACTCTTGTGCTCCTGTAGTATGTTGCAACCTGACAAAGAGCAATTTGGAACACAATTTTAGAGGCTGCATTTATTTACTACTCTAATGCGGCATTGTCAAGCTATGCATTTATATATATATATATATGGGACCAATAAACTTGCTTGCATCATAGTGTGTACTCACTATGCTGGCTCAGTTGCTATCGCCTTCTACATAGGTTTAAATCACTGCCAAGGCAAACGTGCTTTAGAAGCAGTGAAATGCAAATTTGCCTGTGCACTAATTTTGGTGCGCATAAAACGCATCTTGCCACAGTAAATCTGAGGCTCTCCGCTACAGCGTGCATCATGGTCGCTCTGGGTTTGGGACTTGAAAGTCTATTAAAGGCTCAGTGTACTGTATTCATCAACCATATTTTATTTGTGGCATTCAAACGCTTCTTACCTAAACAGTTCATGCATGTCCAGCTTTGGTACTGAGAAACAGCAGAACATTGTAAAATATAATTTTTTTACATAGAAACATTCCTTTTTGTTCGGTAGTTGGTGTCTGCAAACTGTAGCATTAAATATATGACTATGCCCTGTACTGAGACAATGGGGCGATGAGATACATAGCTTGTTGCCAAACTTGTTTAAAGCACTAATTTAGGGGGCATAAACTGCAATATAATTATTGCTATGTCATTTTAGTTCAATACAACTGCTACACAAGCTTGCCAAAACAGTCAAAATGACAACGAATAAAAAAGCAGCTTTATTATTGCTTGCTCTCTTGACATGCCTCCTGTGACCTGAACTGAATTTTGATGTACTAATCAGTAGTTAAAATTGAAACTGAACACAAGGGAGGAAATTCAAATATAAATTATTTACCGTACACAGACAGCTTCCATGCGGTGATCTATGTATACTAATGTCTTGCCAGTCATTAGCGCGAAAAAACAAAAAACCAAGATTTTGTGTTTGTACTCCTTAATAGATCATAAAAAAAGGCAGAGTTAAACTAGAGTTACAGTATATGCTCCGTACGGGAGCGGATTTGCGTGAAAGCCCGCCATCTTGTTCTCCAAAGCATCCAAATCGTCTCGCTCTCCAAAGCATCCAAGAGTAGCTGCAGCTACAGTTTGTTGTATCAGACAAGTTGCCATTCCCACGAATACATATTTTCACAGTAGCACCCCGCGTGTTCACAATAAGCAAGCATTTGTTATAAGTGGGCTGATCATCAAGAGACAATTTGAAAGGTTAAAGTGGGTACCCGGACGCGATGGTAGCGTCTATGGCAGAGAAGAACCAACTTAAGCAGCTGGAAATTAATGCAATAGTTCAGGGCACGCAACTCGACCGGTCGTCATGCCTTATGCACACCCTGCTAGTTCTTTAACAGTGTCAAAAGAATGATTGTACAGTGGTCTGTGACTAAGCGAGGCAGCGAAACGGCAGAGAATATGCACGTGTGCATGGAGGGCTTGTCGTTTTCATCCTGTTTTCCTGCTGCGTTTTGTCATGGAACACTTCACAGCCGTTTGTTCGACATTGTTGTGGCACTGCTAAAGAATTGGCTGTGTGTGCATAGAGTATATCCCATGCCTTAAAAAAAGTAGCATGCAGGTTTGAAGTTTCCCTGGTGCTTACAGCCCTCTAAAAATTTATGAGCCTCTGCCAAAAGATTAACAGTGAGACAAAAAAAAGAATAACCAACAAATGTGAGCTAGCGCAAGAAATATTAGTGGATTGCGATTCAGGTACCATTCATAATATTCTTTATTGCCATACGGTGAGTGTTACATAGGCCATTCTGGCTGTTGTCTGAATATCAGGTTGAAGGAGTGTGACCGTAACCTTGATCAAACCATGGAGCCTGACCACCGACCCTTTGCATTCATCAGCATGCAGCCACTAACCATGCCATAAGGCCCATACAGTGAGCACTGTCAGTGCGCGTCGCACACCTCCAGGTGGTCAAAATTAATCCAAAGCCCTCCACTGTACTGCGTTTCTCGCAACCCATGCGCAGATAGGTAACGTACGTGAAGATCTACATGCTAAGGTGCAGTTGCAATGCCAAGATTGTTGTGCACAACCAAACATAACGCTGGTAAAATATTTTCACCCCTCTGAGCTGCATCATCTTCGCCACACAGTGATTACTTACACAGACTGACCTTTTCATTACAGGTGTCTGAGGTTGTCTCGGAGGGCAGAGGTGGTGGCCCTAAAGTGGTATGGAGTTTGGTACACATGTGAATCAGTTTCAACAGGAAATTCTGCGATATCCCCTGATCTGCAAAGTTCCGCTGGATGATCTTCGTAGTCTTTAGAAAAGAATTTCGTTCGCTGTCGCCACTGAGTCACGTCATGACAGACCTCGCTGCCTGGGCACCGCAACACCATACTGTGCGTGAAACCGGCCAGTTTGCTTAAACTGATGTGATGAAGAATGCACTGTGGGCACTGCTGCGGCCACCAGTGCTTGTTGAGTGCGCAGCACACATGCCAAGAGCTCCGAAGCAGAGGGAGAGAAGCCCCCCCCGCGCCAACATTTTTCCAGAAGGGATAGTGCCCCTCCCCCTCCCCCCCCCCCCCCCACGTTCCTATCTCTAACTTTCTGTGCTCAGATCAGTCTTCTGACAAACTTTTCAATTCTGCGAAATGGTTATTTATGTAAAGCACTATGTGGCTGACCTAGTGTGCTCTGTACCCAGTCTTCGTTTTTCGTTGGAGTAACCTAAACCAATCACGTCCCAACAGAATTCGTTGACTGACTGATTCCTGTTCATGGCCGTGAATAGCAGAAGTGAAACAAGCTATGCGGAAGCTTTCTTAATTCACTCGGCCGCTCCTCGCATGTATGTGCGGTCAGCATCAAATCAAATGAGAACATGACAATGAAAATGGAAACAGCAGAAAGGAAGATTTTGGCGGAAGAAGAATTGCCACAGAAAGCCGCCACCATTTGCTTGGAAGCACCTTCAGGTGTTGCATATTGGTTGGTGGATCTTTGTTGAAGAAAAGTCCACACTGTCAGTTGACGCTTATCCTTCGGATTCGCGACTAATCCTGCAGGTCTTATCGGTTTTGCAACGTCAGAGACAAGTGTGGAGTTGCATCCATGCGATCTTGCTGGTATTTTACACAACATTCAACACGAATGCACAAATGTATTTTTGTCAAAGCGAGGCGCCCATCGGGCTGAAAGTTCTCCGATTTGGAGATGCTGGATCGTGCAAGACTTTACACAGTGCCGACGACCCATTCCTTAATAACTACCCTCATGTGAATTTTTTTTTTTCCACAGCGCGGCAGTGTTCTATTTAGTTAGTGCGGTTGCCAGGTGGTCAGCTCTCCTCCTTGTCTCTCACTGAACTTCCGCGCCATGTACATTCTTGACATTACTGAAAAATTGCCGCACCAGAAGAAAGCAAGGTCTCCAAAAGCGGCTGGGGGTGTTTAAGGCTTTCTCACTCGATCACATTTAAAATTATATGCAAAATTATCGCCTGAAAGAATTCTCTTTCTGGCTGGAGAGGCAGAATTAAAAGAGCGAGGAGTGGCAACCGCTCTCCCAGAGCGAGACAATTTCCATAAAAAAAACTGAATTGACTTCCATATTTCTTTTTTTTTCACAAAAAAAGTAAAATGCATTGCGGAAGCAGGACCGCCTCTTCCAAGAGTTCCCGTAAAATCCCTCTCTGACCAGCTTCATTATAAACGGGGACTCACTGCTAAGAACACGAAAACAAATGTAGTCCCACCAAGAGCAGCGACATGACATGGCTACTTGAAATTCTCGCTTGTGCATTAGTAAGGCGGCCGCTTTGGACCGTGTTTCTTGAAAGTGAACTCTCGTAAAAAGCCTCGGAAAATCTCTGCGAGCTACGGAAGTGGTCGTCGCAGTGCGTGCAGCCATACCATTTCCCTGGCGCCCTGGTCGGTGATGCTGTAGAGAAGCGCCAACGCCATGGAGCCCACGGGGAAGATGATCGACGTCGAAGCGCCCACCAGCACCGGGATAGCAAAATACAGTGGGTGGCACTGGTTGATGACTGCCTGCGATCAATCCATATGCGTTTGCTTAACCATGTGACTCTCTGTGGAGGGACAGCAAGAACATGCGCGCGCTATCTTATCAGTTCAACTTGCGGGAAACGTTCCAGGATGTGTCCAAAATCGCGCTGCCAGACGTGCGAGTGCATGTACTGTACGTGTGCGTCAGAATCATGCCGGTGAGTCGATGGACTTTGCATTGTTTTACAACGAAAGGGCACTTTTACGGGGATAGTTGTGTTAAGGACTTTATGCTGTGTGAACGGCGTCCTCGTCGACGTATACTATGCCGTGGCAAGAAACTTCCGTTGTCTCCCGCTGGCCAGAGAAAATGTGGGGGAAAGGGTTGCAGTACAGATGCCACTTCCTTGCCCCGGGTGAGGGGGAAAGCCTGGGAGTCTGTAACAAGAACGTCGAAGCACTGGAATAGCCATCCCGCCGAAGTCATCCACCAGTACACCATCCCTCTACCTCACTTCTAAATGGCCATCGAAGATCCAAACACGTATACCGACAGCACTGCTTAAATTGGGACGCTTGATGTGAGAATAAGTAACTATGGAAATTGGTGTGTTTTGCTGTATGGAACTTGAGTACATACGTCACACTCCATGTTCCGCAAGGCACACATGCGAACCGGGGCCGAGTTTAGCGCAGTGTGCGTACCACGTCGACGACGATGGGCATGAGCAGCGAGGCGGTGGTCACGTCTCCGGTGATCTCCGTGAGCAGCGCCGAGCACGCGGTCAGGGTCACTTGTGACAGGGGCAGGTTGGGAGCCGGTATTGCGAGCACCCGCCGCGAAATCCACGCGGCCAGCCCAAACTCCTGCATGCGCCCTCGCGATTACTCTTGAGTGCTCTGCTAAACGCCCACGTCGCGGTACAGTGCAGTTCTCGCAATGCCGACGTTCGCTTGCATTACACGGCAACGTGACCGCGTCCAGATGTCACAATTCACGCAGTTTATAAGTAAAACTCGCGCAGGAAGTATCTGGAAAAAAAAAAGCAGCTATACAGCAGACTCCTTTTAGGACGAACTTGAAGGGACCGTGAAAATTTGTCCGTCTTATCGGAAGTTCCGTTTATCGGAATCGCCCCCCAGAAAAGGTGTATGAGCATGCCAGATGTGTCAAAAATATGTGTCACATAGAAGGAGGAATCGAATTACCTTGCCATGATAAGATAACGGCAAAGAAAGCATTGTATGCGACGTAAGTTAAAGAATGAAAAGCTCACGTCGCCCTGCTTGAAAACGGCGTTGGTCGATAGTCGGATAAACCGAAGCGGCAAATGCCCCTCAGAGGTGGCCCTCCAGCTAAGGACGTCGACTGATTCTCATGATGTCACGGTTAATCCCCTTAGGCCTGCTAGCGTGACATCGCAGTGGGTTGCAGATGAAAGGGAATTAACCACGGTCTAATCGAATTAACCGCGGTGTCATAAAAGTTGGTCGACACCACTGGATGGAGGACCTCCTTTGAAGGAGATCTTCCGCTTCGTTCTTGAGTTGTATGCGACTGTAGTTTCTTTGTTTTCGCTGTCTTTTTTTTTTCTCCCTTCCGCAGTAACCACTGTGTTTTCAGTTTTCTCTTTCCCAACGGCTTCAAGCGCACCGAAAGTGCCCAGCTGGCTGCTTGATCGTGTGGTACAGGCTCTGAAAGCATATATGACCACCTCTCTGTCTCTCTTATCCCGCTCCTCCTGCAGCGCCGCTTTTATCAGCTATACAGACAGGTGCACCTCACGTCTTTCCGTCCGACGCAGGCGATGCGGCCTCGGCGCTGATATGTGTCCATGACAGATCTCTGCGCAGTGAAAACCCGTGCTGTAACGCCGCGTCCGTTTAAAATTAAGCTTCCATCTAATTGTGTAACTGCGAAGTCGACTAGCAGGTGTACTCTGCGCCTATGCACCTCTTCGATCGCCGGTGGCAACGCGCGGCACGAGACGCACGCACGGCGCCGATGTCTGGCCGTGTTATAATATCGCTGTGCCGCGCGTAGGCCAGCACGAAGAGGCCATGCATTTTCTACCCGCACCCGCAAAGACGCTTTCCCACACCACTTTTAAATGCGAGAAGAAGCTACCTTGCAAGGATGAGCTGAAGATGCGGGGAAGCGCTCTCGCGGGGTACAATTTCTGGCGAGGAACCGTTCTTCCTTTTTTTCTCTCTCTCTCTCTAGATTGCCTCGCGTGCACCTCGCGCAGTCGCCGTAGGTCACGGTCACTGCAAAAGTTCGTCTTAACCGAAGGACGCACGAAACGGTCCGTCTTAAGCTGGTGTTTTTTAAACTGAGCATGCAAAACCAACCAAATGTTCTCACATTCTCCTTCTTAAACGGTAAGTCATCTCAAATGGTACATCTCGAGGTGTGGGTATGGATTTTTTCTGTGTTTCTCAGCTTCTATTCGGACAAAAAACTTTAAACCTGACTGGATATTGAATATATAGGTTTGCGTGAAGCGTACTAAAGTTATACTGAAAGATGTTGTGCCATTTGGAAGTTAAAAAGAAAAACACTATCCGTGCTGTGGAACTTTGAAAAAGGTACATTTACAAGCACCTGTCGTGATTATAACCACGAAAGTTTACATCGATATTTTTTAATACGTGTTGTATTGACTGAACTAACATAATTGCGAACGAATTTTTATTTCGCGAAAAATAAAATTTTGAATTCAGGCGTTCGATTTGTCACACCTTCAGTGATATAAATATTTATTTAAAAAAAGAAACTTTAGTCGTATCCTAGTTTTTCTAGTTCTGTGGACGGACAAAGCATACATTTAAAAGTCCTGAGAGTTTCATTTGATTTTTTCTAAAGGCTGTCCAGGAAGCGTTCCTAATTAAATGCACAAACACTATGTTTTCAGCTACTGCCGTTTAAATTTTGGTCGCGCAGCGCCAATCCTAAAATAGGCCTGGTTGCTAGCCTTCAGCGTAATTTGTTTGAAGTAGTTTATAAAGCCATTCCTGGCATATTCCTTCATCTTCTGCCTCTTCTTTCAATCGGTACAGCCTCGAAAACATGATAGTTTTCAAGTGCTATTATCAGGTGGATTGTATGTGCTTCAGCGCCAGATTACAAAATGCATTGTATACCACGGTTTGCTCAAAACGGGCGCTTCTCTCGCGCAGATGGAAGATAAATGAGCCATCGCTGTCTTCGCATTGCGTTCAGGAAGCAGCAAGCAGCCGCCAGGTTTTTTAAACTCCAAAAACTAGGCTGCACGTCTAACAAAAAACCTAAGGCGGTTCAACTCTAACGAACAGTGCCAATGCACACAAAAAATAGAAATATTTAAACACAGAATATTTTATTCCAAGTATGTTACTGTATCTAGATTATAAAACGAAGACACGCTTTAGGGGATATTTTCTTTATTTTGAAAGAAAAGAAGCTACGCAAACGAATCCTGTCTTAAATCACACTTCATTTAAAGGTGCGGTTCGAACCGTTCTAAAATTTCTTCCAGTGATCATGCGAGCACGGCGTTTGGAGGGCATACTCGTTAGGAATCCTGGCATTTGTAAAGTGCCTGCCATCCCCCCTTAACCCAGTTTGTCTCAAGGGGAGTATATTGTACAGTGTGTGTGTGGGAGGGGGGGGGGGGGGGGGGTGTAACGATAGCAAAAGTGACGACGACCGCAAGGGTGAAGTCGCATCGCGTGGCGCTGCGGTTTGCGAACATGCTGTAACGACGTGGCAGGCAGTTTCCACGTTCGCAGAAAGCACGAAGTACCTTTTGTGAAGTGCGCTGCTTCCAAATCAACGAAATGCCACCGTGCTGACTCGGGCGCTAGCCGGCCTTGTGTGACTCGGCCCGTGGCCTTTCCTTTACTGCTATACCAGTAGATGTGCCATTCAGCGAAATCCTGGCGTCATCTGAACGAGAGGGAAAGAAGAGCGCTGCATCAGCTGGCTGTATGTCTAGGTGAAGGAGAGGGTGAGAGAAGCGCAGCGAGCAGAGGGAAAGGAGGAAGGTGAGAGCTATATAGCGCGGCCAATGTGCAGTGTAGAAGGGGAGTGGAGGTATGAAATGGCTGCCGTGAATCCGCCAAGTGGAAGAACAAACATACGTGTGCTCCGGGGAAGAAGGAGAGCCACCCCAGAGAAAAGGAAGAGAATAGCAAGAGGGATTTGCGCCGCCAGGCCGCAAACAGAATGGAAAAGTACTAGCGTCCTAGCATCCTGGCATTGCGTTGCGCCGGGACTGCCCAACCGGATCACGATATCCGATAGTGCGCGCCAGACCACGTCATTGACGCCGTACCTCAGAGCGCAATGCTTCTCTTACTTTGATCGTGAAGGGACATGCTCGTGTTGATCAAATGTTGAAAAGCGCCCACTGCAGGGAAAAGGTCTCTCCCATGTCTGTCCAATTAACCCTGTCCTTTGCCAGTTGCGGCCACCGCATCTCCCTCATCCGCCCACCTAACTTTCTGCCGCCCCCTGCTACGCTTGCCTTCTCTTGAAATCCAGTCCGTTACCCTTAAGGACCAGCGGTTATCTTGCCTTCGAATTGCACGCCCTGCCCAAGCTCACTTCTTCCTCTTGATTTCAACTAGGATGTCATTAACCCGCGTTTGTTCCCTCATCCACTCTGCCCATTTCCGGTCTCTTAACTTTACACCTATCATTTTTATTACCATAGCTCGCTGCGTTCTCCTTGTGAACCCTTTTCGTTAGCCTCCACGTTTCTGCCCCATAGATGAGTACCGGTAAGGTAGAGCTGTTGTATACTTTTCTCTTGAGGGATACTGGTAATCTGCCATTCATTATCTCAGAGAACCTGCCATATGGGTTCCACCACATTCTTATTATTCTATAGTTATTTCCCTCTCATGATCCGGATCAGCGGCCCCTACATGTATGCCCTAAGTAGACGTATTTCATTACCACTTCCAGCACCTCGCTACCAACTGTGAACTGCAGCTCTCATGCCAGACTGTTGAACATTGCTTGGTTTTCTGCATGTTAATTTTAAGGTACCGTTCTGCTCTGCCTGTCTAACTCATTGATCATACTTTGCAGCTCATCTCTTGAGTGACGTAGCAAGGCAGTGTCATCAGCGAACCGCAAATTACTTCGGTATTCTCTATTAAGTCTTACCGCCAACTGTTCCCGATCGCCTCGGAGCACCTCCTGTAAAGAGGCAGTGAATAGCATTGGCGAGATCGTGCCTCCCTGCCTGACAGGCTTCCTTATATGAATTTTATTGTGTATATGCATGTATAATCAAAAGCCACCATCAATCTAAAAGCCCAATAAAGATCAGGTTCTTCTACACCTCACTTCTTTAAAGATACACGTTGATTTGGCGGAGAACGTGTACAGCAGACAGCCAGACGATGGACGAACGGATGGCACATGGATGGACATAGTAACTGGACTTGATAATACTTGAAAAACGGTACAGAAGTAGATACAAAGGTGAAGGAAGCTTCACACTCGGCTAACAAAGCTGAACTCACGACTTCCTATAAGCCGGAGTTATCTTCGCTTCTCGAAGCCAGATAAAATCCGCTTAACACCACGCAATACGCTCTTATAAAAGCAGGCCCATAATCTCCAGAAGCGGCCAGCACTGAGAAAGAGGGTTAGAACCATCTGGACCCGTCTGGTCGCGCCCGCCGTTTCGTCAAGGTCGCGGGGAGAGGAGGACGGGGTTGTCAGCTGGGACGCTTTCGCGGCTGCTTTCGAGCCTTTTCGAGAAATTTCTCTTCCTCCGGCGGGCACGCCGAAAACGCCCGGCGTAGTCCATAGCGACCTTACAAGCCCCTTGATGCGCTCGCTGCGCACAGGGAAATCATTTGCCGTAAAGGCGAAAAGAAGCCCTTTGGTGTTGCAGCTTCGGCACATCAGTTTGTATGGTCGTCCGCCAATTTTAAGCGCTATCGTCAGGCGTATAGAAAACTCCATTCACATTTGGTTTAGACTACTGCAGTGTACCTGGTTATTGGCGGAGAACTCAGGTTTAAAAAGAATAATTCCTGCACATGCACGAAGCACGAGAGGCTGCGGTGATGTCCGAACTGTCTGGCGCATCGGGAATTAAAGGCGGCACCGGTATGCGGCACCGGTGGTTCGAAATCCGTGTTTTTTAACGCGAGAGCGTTAGTACCCCCATGTCGGAAAAAATTGTCTGGCGTCGGCGTTGGTGACCACTTGACTGGCAGCCAGAGCAATCGGCAGCTCCGGCAATCTAGCGGGGCTACCTAGGTCACGTGACCTTGTGGCGTCGTCACAACCTGCCCACCAGACTGTGAGGAAACTGACCAGCGTGGCAGATGACAGATAAATTAGTAATTGGACGCTAATGGCTGCTCGGGAAGAGCAACCTGGGTCCCACAAGCCTCACCTGTGGCAGCACCTGCCATCGCAGGGCAGTGGTGCATCGCTTAACCGCTCCACCACTGCTCCAGGAGTGGTATGTGGACTCTTAGGGATCTATGAATGTAAAGTTGAGAATTACCAATTAATTGGATTCACCCATTAACTCTGTCACGTCATAGCCTCATGGCGAAGCTTAAAGGGCCACTGGCCAGTGTCTGGACATTTTAAACAAACAAGCCCAGTGCTTCTATTAGATATCGGAGATGGTCTCCGCAAAATAAAAGAGCGATGCGCGCGCCGGAGAGCAGTAAAAATGCAAATCAAAGCTTTTTCACGCTTCCTTTCGGAGAGCCAAACCTGCTTATCCTCTACGCTGCTGGCCCGTCGAACTTTCGATATGACATACAAACATGGACGGCATCCATTGGTCCGTCTCTCTGACTGACGGGTGAAGGGTGGGTATAGGCCATTCATTGTGTCAGCCGCGCGCTTTCCTCTCTCCCCTTTCGTTTTCGCGCACGCAGACAGAGTTCCTGCTCCACGCCAAACCCGGATGAGGAAGGGGAACTTGGCTTGCGGAGGCTAGACGGCCAGGTAGGAGAGTGAAAAACCTCCGAGAGGAAACGCAAGGAGAGGAACACGGCAAAATCGGTTGATTGCGGTGGCCGTAGCTGCGCTATTAATTAAATGTCTTTTCAAGAAATGTTAGAGGCCGCGAGTTCCGGGGGCGATGCCTCACAGTCACCGGGGTAAAAAAATATCTTCGACCGGAGGGTCGTCAGTGGCCCTTTAAGTGTTTCCTCCACCCTCCTGTTTTTTTGTTTCTCTGCTAGTTACCATTGCCATGATAACGATACGACGTTTCAGTTCACTTTCTTTCGGCAGCTAAGGCAGGAATTGGCGCTGACGTCCGGGCTAGCTGAACAGTGGTATGTATACAACGTTTCCTACCTCAGCTGTCGTCGAAGGCCGCGATATCTTTATCACTCTTTTAGTAGTTGTGTTGTAAGCAAACATTTCATGGAAGAAGAAAGAGAGAGAAAGAATTCTTCCCAGGCGATAATTGTCTACTGAACTCCCCAATGGGAACAACGTGACACACTTGTTACCGGCGTGCTGCACCGCGCGTTCCGGCGATCGGCCACTTGTGCCTATGTTTTTTTAATCGCATTGTACATTCCCCACTGCCGTGCCAGAGAGTACTTTGGGATATGTGCCTTCATCATACAGTGTCAGCAGAGCTTTTCGAGTGGGACCGTTTTCAGAGACACGGCACAAACGAAGTTTTGTTCCGCCTAAGGCATGTGACGTTATCATTTTCTCGAGTTTTGGCAACCTCAGTCGTTCTCTCTGATCACCGTACATGGGCGGGAAATGTGTTGCTAAGGAAGTACAACTCAGTAAATATCGTTGCATCCGTTTACAGACGCGACGCGCGGCGTTTAAGAAAATAACATGCAATCCACGGACACTCGCGACTCGTTTGCTGATGAAAATTAGAAAAAAAGAACCATCACTCTTGGAGGCAGCAGTGTCCCGGTTTCAGCACAAATGAAGACTCGATAATCTAACAACGATCTGAAGCACAACCACATTCAGGTGATTGCACGCTGCGGCAAAAAATGATACTGGCTCAATACGGACTGTTATCCACGTAATTAATGTCTTCACTGCATAGCACGTGTCGTCCAACGCTCGTAAAAGGAGCGAACGATAGTTTCAACGGCACCTTTGCGACCCTGAAGCTGCAATTCAGGAAACGCCGTACTACCTTCTTTGTTCTCATGTTACGGCATTAATGCAGAACAAATCAGCAGACCACTCGCTTTGACAAGACGGAAATGACAGTGTCCCTGGAAAAGGGTGGGCTTGAGTACGAACCTTGATAACGAAGCCCAGATGCTTGCTACTCAGGTATAGAAAGAAGGCGCCCCAGGGCAAACGTCGGGAGACCTGACGGAAGTCGATCGGCCTGCCCTCGAACCACTGCATCCAGGGTATGGAGAACACCAGGATGATCACCAGGTAGTCGAAGTCCAGGTGCTCGCGGTAGCTGCGCGGACGAGGAGATCGCTCCAGGAAAAGTGTAAGAGCATTGATATGCGCTCGTAGAATAGCAGCACATTCTAAACGGTCCGATCAAAGCAGAATGGATGGACGGAAGCCCCGGCTTATGCAGGATGTTTCACCTAAGACTTTACACAATTTATAAGAATAGGCTTTTGGGTTAGAAGAGCGCTTTTTTAGGCATTGAATTGTCAGCTGTGTGATGCACCAGAGTACAGCTGAGACGTGCTAACTAGCAGGCTGGTTAACTAGCATTGGATAGGCAACTTTTTAACTGTGACTGTTAGGCTCCTTAGTTATTGAGAGGCGTGTAGCCCATCGTTAGTAATGTCAATGTTAGTTCTTAGAATTTTGAAAAGGCAGTTACCCTCGGCGTGTGGTAACTGGTAACGAAAGCGCATGTATCGCGCCAAAATACATGCGCTTTCGAAAGCCTGCAGGCAAAGCAACCCCTCCAGTGCTCGTAACTCGTCGAAATAGCCGAAATTTGTGGGGCCACAGCGCCGAGGTTAACCGCGTTTTCGAAATTCTAAAAACTGATATGGATATTAGTAACGGTGGGCTATACGTCTCTCTATAATTAAGGAGCCTAAGAGTAATAAATAGTTAAAAATTAATTATTCAATATTAGGTAACCACCCTGTTAATTAGCACGTCTTAGCTGTATTCTGACGTATTACTATCGGGTTTTTCTGGGTCATTTTTTTGGTGCACAAGACAGTTTTAACAATTCGGTTTTCTGCTAGACATAAGACGCCCTATGTTTTGCTCATTCTTTCATTTAAAAAACATGGAAATCGTGGGTTCCACTAAAAATTGTTTACCAATTGTTATTTTGTTTCCTAATCTATTGGAAATATTTCTTCACGTACGTTACGAATCTCCTACAGAGTACTCCTGCGTATGAGCAATTGACCGGCCTCTCTTTATTTTTACAATGCGAAAACATTAAACATCACAGCAACCATTTTAAACGCGGAAGGTCCCATAATCAGGGTGTCATTAACGTGGGTAGCGCTTAGTATAGCGACTCCAATATGACGTCTCGTCGGTAGCCGTGTTTTGGCCTCTCGCTTCTAAATTACCCTTTCCGAACTTATCGTCAAAGTCATCCGCCTCATGAACATGAGTGTTAAAAAAGGTCCAGATCACCCAGTTGCCCGAAAGCACCCCTTTGGAATAAGCACTAGATACCCACAAGTTTTTATTGCGGTGTCTTCAGCTTTGGGAACCGGAAAGCCAACATTGTCCAGAGAGCTCATTTTCGTAGAGAAATAGGGCTTAACCCCATTCGTAAGAAATATGGTCGGGGTGCAAGAATCAGGCAAAATCGAGTTTTACCCGTAAACAAAGGGCCCTACATATATTGCGGGGTCCAGTTAAGAGAGGGCTGATTTGGCCCAGCGGGCTGCACGACGCGCGTCGAGAACAAGAGCGAAGCACGCAGTGTACAGAATCGATAGAGAACGGTATAGAGCTCAAGTCACGTGTCCGTAATTTATACACCAAAGTCTCTCCGACATGCGACGCCGAAAATAAAGGAAGTGAAGCTGCCATACGTCGAAGACGATTGTCAATGCCCCTACAGAAAAATTTGCAAACTCCTAACCAACCCTTAGGAAGCCGAACGCGATGGCAATAGAAGTCGTCGCACCTCCACAAGCACCGTTAGGTAAGCACGCACCCCTCTCGGAGCCTTTCTCTTTATACAAACGGACTCCTGACACGAGTGAGAAGCGCTCCTTCGCCGCTTCTCTACCCCCATAGCCAGCCACGTCACGCACCCTGTCACGTGACTTGTTGCGCGAACCACAAAGCAGTGGAAATTTTCCACATGTTCTGACTGCTACGCACCTGGCACAGGGCCAACCCCTCATGCATCCGTCGTCCGCCTTGACATCTGCAAGCGGCGTCTCCCTCTTATTGGTTGATTGGGATGGGACTCACGACCTCTGCTGACCAATCCTGAATTAGTGCTACAACGCTCATGGTTCTACCTCCGGATGTCAGCTCTAACGCTATCGCGTTAAAAGGTTGGCGCGAACGTAATCGTCATTCAAGAGCGGTATGCAGACATGGGCGAAGAGTACCCCGAACGCTGGGGATAAGTGGATGCATGGTGACAAGAAAATTGATTTGCAACTGGGATTCCTCGGCAGTGAAGAAAGGGAGCGGTGATGATTGCGAAATAAGCTCAAGTTACGATGAGCGAACGACGCGGTTAAGTGCAGAGTGGCGTCTTGTTGAAAAGTGTGATAGTGTGAAAGAAATCACGCCACCGTTTGTCTATGGTGGCCTCTGCTATGCTGGACTATGTCGTGTTGCCGCAAGAATTTCACGCCTAATCTTACCGACAGCGTCTACTGGAAAGGGCGTCGTGCTTTTTTTTTTTTTCAGACTTCCCCACATTGGCACTCACTCGACATAGTTGTAGGGTCCCCTCCAGTCAAGCACGGTGATGTAGTTCGCCGTGATCCACGTCAGCAGCAGCGTCGTCGGTACCAATTCAGGGTACCTGCGTCGTACGGTGAAATAGGCGTTCAGCCTTGGTTACGAAAGCGTACACTCGACTGACGCTAATGACGAGAGCTGCAGCAGCTGCACTGGAACAACTGCTAGAGTGCGCTTTCTGTTCTTTGTCTGCAGGCGCCCCTGTACTGGCCAATGCAACCGCGGGACGACCTCAGTCCCAAACGGACCTTACGTGCGAAAAACTTTGCGAGGCTACGGTTCGTGCTAGAAGAAACGGTGGCATATCGTTAGAGAAAACCTAACAGCAACGCTATAGGCAATGAAGTTCGTATAGGTTGGGCAGGCGTCCTAAAAACGCGTTGCACGATGCCGTCGCGGCGCCGGTGAGAATTACTGCTCCAGGGGAAAAGACCAGTCTATCGCAAACAGCAATATATTAGGTGGGGGGGTCTTTGCTTATTTTACAGGGCATTTCAAAGCGACATGAGACAAGGGTATTGATAAATGTGTAACCCGTCGCTATGATTAAGGCATTCTGCTGTTCTGCTAAGAACGATGTTGGGAGACTGAAGCTGCCGGAGTGGTAGCATTTCGATGTAGGCAAAATCCAAGAGTATCCACGTGTTGTGCGTTGTCAACGCAGACTGAAGAACGAAGTGGTCGAGCCCTACAGCACGGCGCCTCTCGAAGCCTTGGCGCTTCTTTGGAACGGTGCCACCTACTGTCACCTTTAAAAACGCGGTAACTGCATCTTGAATGAACTTCATGTAGTATTTCTCGCGGTCTCCGAAAGCAAGAAGCAGCATATTTTACTGCATGTTAACCTAATTAATGAGTTACAATTAAACAGTGCATAAAACGGTTTTGAAGGCGGCTAGGAATTGTGAGGAGTAAAGGCTAATCAGCGTTCATGCCGCGTATAAGTCCTCAAAAGCGAGCCAGTATATGATTTTTTTTTTCAATTCCAATTCCCGAGCCTCACGACGACGTCCGGTGCCGGTCAATCGCGCGAACCCTGCTACGCGACGTCGTGTGACCCGCGTGAGATCGGTCGTGAGAGGCTGCCAAAACCGCCACGGCGTTTGTAGGGGAAGGAGGCAGAATGCGCGGCCGGCTGCAGACGGCGGCGTGTCGTGCCATAGTGGGGGAGCGAGCGGCTAAGTAAACGGAAGATCAGAGTAACGTATTGGTGGGCGGAGCGTGGTCCCGCCCAGGATAATGTGTTTTTATTGCGAAAGTAATACTGCTTGCACTTTTCTGCCATCCATGGAGGTTCATCCTTCGCTTCGGCGGAGCTGCGGCGCGCTAACACGTGACCGCGTGACGTCATGACAAGAGGAGAGCTGGGGGCCCAACTCGTCTCATCGATGGAGGTTCATCCTTCGCTCCGGCGGAGCTGCGGCGTGCTTGGCTAGTAACCATGCGGCCAATTAAAGGGATCGTATAGTGATGCTCCAAGTAAGTGGGAATGAGTTTAGTTAATTGCTTACTTTCCTTAATTAGCCTAATTAATCTTTCTAATCAAGCTAGGTAAATAAGTAAAACCGAGTAGGAAATTGGTCGAGTTCGGGAATCGAGCCCCGGTCTCTGGAGTGCGAGACGAGCATGCAACCACTCCGCCATGCCTGCTCGATGGTTTGGAATGAACAAAGGCGCGTCTAGTGAATACGGTGTCTTCGTTCACTCCTATCTCCCTCGCTTCCCGTTACGGCGAGGTTCAGGTGTCCACCGATGTATGCGAGACAGATAATTTCCTTTCCTCAAAAACCAATTTACCGACGAGCAAAGCGTAGAACCGAACGGGCGATGGCGTTTTGTGGACTCCCTGGCAGCGTTGCAAGACGCTGTCGCGTTTGGCTCTAGGCGAAGTTTAACATCTTACCACATCAGTGACACAAGCAGCAGCACTGCGCTTAAGGCTGTCGCCTCACCGCACTTTAGGTCAACAAAATGTCCCCCTGAATTTTTTTCTCTCTACGAAGATGGCCATTTTTGATCGCCGGTATTTCTGGTCCTACAAGCAAAATCGAATTTTTTACGGCAGGATGTGGTGGGTGATCAATCTCTATCAGCCTTCCTCTTTTCTTAGCATCTGTGCAAAACGTTTCAGAGGCTCTTCCATGAAGTTTCAAACAGCTGAAAACCAGCGATAACTGTTAGATTGAAAGTTGTAAGGCGTAAAAAAAAAGACTATAAAACTGTACCCACCCTTTATCTGTATTCTGAACGGTTTTCGCTTTGAACGCAGCTAGCACAAAGACCAAACTGGCCTCTCGCCCGCTCTCTTGGGTTGCACCGGAACAGCGACAAATAAAGCCAGGCGCAAGATATTACAAACACGCCTTCATGCCGCCGACATACCAGATCTTGCATGCTTTGCTCCGGCAGTGAAAAAATAATACTAGGTTAAAGCTGCTGTTAATGCATTTGAGGTTTCTATTCGAAGTTTTCACACAACTGGAAGGTTTCAAAATCAGTTAATCAACTTTGCCAAATAATTTTATTTTTAATTTATATTAACCGCACTCCTAGCTGCGGTAGGGAATGGGAGCCAACAATACTGCTTCATTTTATCGCAGCATGCAGCAGTTTTTCAACGAGCCTATATGTTACGTGCATGTAATACAGAAACATCTGTAGTTTTTTTTTGCTCATTAAAAGTGTGCAACGCTTTCCGTGGGTACCCGAAGAGTCCGATGTCTTCGTGGATCTTCTGGATCAGCAGCTGAACGGCGACGTGGGCCTCCGGGTTGTCGGGCGCGTCGCTGTAATATTTCAGTAGTAAGATGATCAGAACCGATGTTCTCGGCAATATTAGCTAATAAACGTTGCTATGTTATGTCAATGACAATGCTATTTAAAATGTAACAGTGGCTTAAGTGTATAAACTAGCTGCGCATTTAGCGTTACTCCCAGTTCATCACTGCATGATACCTTGCTACTTAGTTTTCTTTTCTGTATAGTTCTTCCTAATTAAAGAAAATATTTAAAAAAGCCCGCTGATAAATAGGAAGCGAGATACCTCAAGACAGCATCCGAACTGGGCTAGCCATTTTAACTGCAGACTTCAAATACTGCAAAATTTGTTATGAAAAAAATTACACTCTACATGGCACAAAGTAAGCAAGGAGAGGGCTGAGTCGGCCTGGTTGGTTCATGTTGTATGGTACGACGAAACAGCGCTGATGGACGGGACGGAAGAAGAGACAGGCACAGGCACTGTACTAAGAACCAAATGGTTTATTGCAAAAGAGGGGGCAATACAAAGTACAGAAGGGAAGCAAATGCGGGACGAACATGACATGACATACATACGAGAAATCATCACTGATTAAGAAAGGCGAGCTCCTGCGGGAATAGACCCACCGATGGTCGGCTTACAAATGAGTTGCCTATACGTGAATGTGAAAAGCCTCCGATATCAGGCGCGAGGTGTGTTCTCTATACTTGGCGATGATAGTGGTTCGGTTCAGAAACGCCTCACAGTCATTGCAACCTGCGGAATGAATGACAATGTTATTTCAGCGTGGCTGGTTTTCAATATCTTTCGCGTGTTCGCGTAGTCGTTCACTGACGCACAGTCCGGTCTCCCCGAGTCATGTGGCGACAGATTCCTCCTTGGCTCCCTCGCCGAAGGGCGCCTCCTGCCTCGCCTCAACGAGACGTTGTGCTGGGGAACGCAAGTGTGCCCCCGAAAGGTGAATAAACTGCTCGTGCTGGGGCCAAAATACTGCGAGCATCCGCGACTCGACAAAATGCAGCTCCTCTCTCTTGTTAGGACCGCTGCCAGAAGATCAAGAACGGATGAAGCTTGGAGATGCATCAAGGAAGGCGTGGATTCCCTCCCCCAGGAGGTGAAGAAAGGAAGCACGCGCCGTCTTACTGCTGCAGTATCAGCCCTCAAAGACGCTGGCGTCGAGCTCCTTCAGTCGGACAAAGAGGGTGTTTTTTTCGTCGTGGCAAACGACCTCTACAAGGACAAAGCTCAAGCTGCAGTCGCAGCCAACTTAAGACAAGTGACAAGTGACAGACTTGTGCTGTCAAACCGCCGAAAGTGCAAGAGCAGGCAGTACAGCTATGTGAGCGTGCTGGCCTTTCAAGACTGGCCTTTTCTGTCAAGGCGTAGAAGGCATCTAGCCTAACCATCTTCTTCAGCGCCAAGACGCATAAAGTAAGCTGCCCTTTCCGTGTCATTGCGTCCGAACGAGGAACGTGGCAGCGCGAGGTAGCGGTGTTCCTGCAGAAGTGTCTGTCGCACCTTGAGGTTGAAGATCCTTTCCTCATCAGAAATCCTGAGACCGTGTCAAAATTCATTAAAACGAGTGTCCTGCCCACGCTAGCGCGTTTTCGGTAGATGTTAAGGACTTGTATTACTCCCTGCCGCTAAGCGCGGTCATCGCAGAAATCAGCAGTTGCATTGATCATCACGGAGTCGCGAATTTTCAGAACTCTAGTGGTATGAATGTTAGCATGTTCCTAGAAATGCTCCGCTTTTATTTACAGTCCACGTTTGCTAGAGCTGACGATAGTTTTTTCATCCAAAAACAAGGTGTTTGTATTGACCTCGCTCCCGTTCTCAGTGACTTTTTCTTAGCTTCGTGCGATAGACGACTTCAAGCCAAGCTTGACGGCACCGTTGTTAAGGTTATACGTTATGTAGATGACTTTTTAGTTTTTTATCGCAAAGGTGACGCCCAACGAACTGTTGCTCAGATTTTTAACGTGTTCAGTACTGAACTTAACAACCTACAATTGACCACAGAGCTAAGGTTTTTAGGTCTGAAACTTGTGCTATCAAGCGACCATGTTTGTTGGTGTACTCCCTGCGGTCCCGGAAGAGCCTTCTCCCCTTCCGGTCGGCCCAGTCAAAGATAGTTAAGCGCAGAATAGCAAAAACATGCATGAAAGCCGCTCTGTTTAGATCATGCGTACATAAAACCCAAGCCAGCTTTGACGCGCAGGTTACTAGGCTTGCCGCTGCAGGCTACCCGACGAAGATCTTATCTAGCGTAGCAGAGTCGATACTAGCAGAATGCAGAATTCAGAAGGTCACGCGCAAACTAGACAATAAGTACATAACGTGTATACCCTATATGTTCACCAAGTATCGCAGAACCTGAAAAAGATTGTGAACAAAGCCGGCGTGAAGCTCGTTTTCTCTGCCAGGAACAAGTTTGGAGGCCTGTGCAAGACAGTGAACCAGGAAAGTGGAAAGAAAGCGTGTCAGAAGAAACACCGAAACAAATTTGTCAACTGTTGCTGTGGTGTAGTCTACAAGGTCCCACTGTCATGCGGCCGTTTTTACATCGGAGAGACCGGACGGTGCGTCAGTGAACGACTACGCGAACACGCGAAAGATATTAAAAGCAGTCATGCCGAAATAACACTGTCATTCATTCCGCAGATTGCAATGAACGTGAGGCGTTTCTGAACCGAACCACTATCATCGCCAAGTATAGAGATCACACCGCGCGCCTGATATCGGAGGCTTTTCACATTCACGTATTGGGTAACTCACATGTAAGCCAACCATCGGTGACTATTCCCACAGGAGCTCTCTATATCAGTGATGATTTCTCGTATGTCTGTCATGTCATGTTCGTCCCGCATTTGCTTCCCTTCTGTGCTTTATATTGCCCCCTCTTTCGCAATAAACCACTCGGTTGATAGTTCAGCGCATGTGTCTATCTCTTCTTCTGTCCCGTCCGTCAGCGCTGTTTCGTCGTACCATTCTCAAAGTAAGCGCTTGTCGTTAAAGATAATACGTAAAAGGCCGGCTGTGTAGTTGACCAGCTGTTTATAACGCAGCTGAGTGATGATGACAATTTCGGGGCTACACGAATCTTCGAAGGTTCCCAGCAGGACACTCCATTTATCCAGTTCGTAACGCTTCGAAATGGTGCGAACGCTGCCTCGGGCTCTTGGGAACGGCGCGAAGTGGCACTCCGCCTGGCGCGCACTAGCAAACATTTGTGGACTGGTGCAGGAGAGAGTACCGCAATTTCCAGCGGGTCGCGCGCTAACTGCTTGCACAATCTCAAATTCTCCTATGTACTTAATCCAGCGGCTCTGGCAAAGAAGGAATGATTCCCTGAAAAACTCCCCCAGAATGCTGAGCAGCACTGCTTATGAGTTTTCCTCAATGACATTGGTGAGTTCGAAAGGGCAAATATCGTTCAAATATGGTGCGAAACAATACCGCTCACGTCTCATTAATGCAAAACTGTCCTTTCTTTTTGGTAAAGTATGCTTCTAGCAATTATCAAGCCAAAGTATATGTCTGCTTTTTCCAAGTCTCCTGATTTCCCTCTCATCTGGCTAACACTTGCATGAGCAGCAGTGTGCTCTAAGGTGCGAATCCACATCATCTTTTTATCGACAACTCCTGTTCTCTGGCCCTCGTACTGTCACACTGCCCGGTTTGTCCTACGCAAGGCTGCCTCAGGGCAACGGGATTTCTTAAACAGCACCCACTGCGCAGTTTATAGTTTTATTGGCGTGATTTATTGACAAAATTGGCAATTCCGCTTTTCCACTTTTAAGTTGATTGTAATAGTTGATTCACTTGCAGTACTTAATTTTCCAGTTCCAGTAATTTATTTATTTATTTCTTGTACACCTCAAATGCCCCTGAATAGGGGTATTACATGAGGGGGAACAATACACAAAATGAATCTGAAATGAATGACATGGGATTGATTGGCGCCTGATTCAGAAGATACGCCAACTTTCCGGGAAGCCCTCGTGAGGGCAGCTTCGCGCGTTCCTGAATAGTAAGCTTCAAATTAAATGAGAATAAATGTACAAATGAGCATCATGCAGCTCTTCATACGAAATATACATTACTGATTGCACGTTAGCTTGTTTTAGATCACAAGGATTTTGAATGTTGCCAATATTTTCCGGGGCCCCTGAAAAGTCCTCTTATAACAAGGTCAAACTGTACTTTATCCCTGATTTATACCTTCCGCACTGTCGTATTTTGCAAATACCCGAGCATAGTCGATTTTCACAACTCCTTGCCATCCATAAACTATTAGGCGCTAACGCTCTTTTTGCTTCTCGTCGAAATCTGTCTCAAGTGAAGAAAGTGAGTTGAGCGCATATACCATGTTGATATCATGTGATATCATGTGTATGTATGTATGTATATATATATATATATATATATATATATATATATATATATATATATATATATATATATACTGCAGGTGCGTTTAGCCTTTATAGTGAGGAATTGCGGACTCAAAGCGGCTTCTCGATTCTGTACGAAAAGAAGAAAATGAATAGTAAGGAGGGAAAATCCCACCTCCGTGCAACGTATCGCATTCGCGTACGCAATATGTACAGCGTCTTACAAGCTGCTGAGGAAGGAGAACTTCATGCGCATCCAAAAGGCTGCAATGCCAAACAGCTCGGCGGGTAAAAGCACGATCCACCAAATGGCGGCGGACATCATGGGCCGGCGGAATTTGCTGCACCAAGAAGCAGGAGCACATACACTGCATCAGTCACCGACACTTCATGCATCTTCCCAAAGCATTTTGATATATGTTTCCTACTGCGCTTAGTTTCACATACAAAGCTACTTAGGAGTCCCTACACGGTCCGCGTCCTGTTCTCCGTTGGAGAAATCGCTGCATACGAACGGGTACGCGCATCAAATATTCATCGCAATTTACAACGCAGGTCACGCTCACACGCTATCTGTGCTTGACTGGAGGCTTCCGTGGTGGACTCG
Organism: Amblyomma mixtum; assembly: GCF_055824585.1. Lineage (NCBI taxonomy): Eukaryota > Metazoa > Arthropoda > Arachnida > Ixodida > Ixodidae > Amblyomma > Amblyomma mixtum. Next base: position 255,977,568 of record NC_143014.1, on the reverse strand, counting down.
AGCTTCGGAGTCCCCGATTTCAGAACTGTTATATGGAGTATGGAGACTGTGAGACTGAATAAAAGACTTATTCCATGCAGTTTGTTCGACATTTGTCGGGTGAACGTCACGCACGATGTGAAAGTACATCTTTTATGCCGCACGATGATAAGGCAACTTTCTCTCCGGCGAAGCGCTTACCTCTCCAGGTACTTCGTGACACTCCTCTGGACGCTGGTGTGTGCGAGGGACAGCATGCTCGACAGGGACGACGCCACCACCACGCTCACCAGCAGCTGGTAGTGGATCTTCTGATAGCGACTGCATGCGAACCGGACGGCATACTGTGCAGCTTCTCGCAGTCTTGTCTCATCAAAGTACAGGCTACACAACACTCCCGAAAAGTGGTAGGAACGAGGGAGAGAGATGAAAGACAACCGAACTACGCGTGAGGCTTGCCACCTCTCTCCCGGACAGATTTTGCGAAGACTGGAGTAGGAATACTAACACATTAAAACGAGGAGGCAGTGGCTCTACGCAGAAAGTGGAGACGACAGTTGGACTTAAATTAAGGCTGACAGTAAGCGTTGACGTGATGACGTCATTGTTCTGGACTTTGACAAGGGCAAAGATTACCCCCAAGGACGTATAGTCGGATACAGCTTAAGAAGGCAGGGGCTTTTCCCCGTCAAAGGATCTCCTTCCAGCCAATGGCGTCAGCCAATTCTCATGACCCTGCTAGGGTGACAATGCAGGGAGCGGTGCCACAATGGAGAGAGGGGTCTATCCCCCACTATGGAGGGAGGGGACTATCTCTTTATCTACCACTCCCTGCTTTGTGACACTAGCATGGTCATGAGAATCGGCTGACACCATTGGCTGGAAAGGGGTCCTTTGACGGGGAAAAGCCGCTGCCTTCTTAAGTTGTATTCGACTGTAGTGTCAGGGGCATAGTGGTGACAGAATGCGGAACGAGACTACAGCTGCCGCGTGCAAAGGAGTGTTGTTCCTACAGGATATATGCAGTATTCAAGTTATATGTCCAAACTTAACGCTAAAGTATTGAGACAGACCGTCAGGTTTTGATTTCCTGGGTAAGTCCGCACTGATATAGAGCAGATCAAGTACCACAGCGTTTTTGCTGTCGCATACTAAAGCGCAAGTTGGAGCGTTGATTCGCAGCACAGCGCCCCGCTCGTATCGGCCGTGTAGGTTTCCGCCTTTGCCTGCTTACTCTTTTTTCCAGGCGATGATGTGTTGGAGTTCGTGCCGCAGAACAGAGTGCTGGACCCTAGTGCGCCGGTACGCTGCACGAACAGGCATATGCATCTTTATCTCAGTGCGAGTTCACACAAACATAAAAAAAAATGACTCCGAGCCGTCTCGTTTGAGCTCGCTCGGAAAGTGCAATGAACGGCACAAAAGAGGAAGCATACGAAAAGGAAATGCAGCGTCACTTGGTCGCTGCACTCTCTGCCAGCAGGTTTCATTTTCTTTTTCTCATAATAGTAAACAATACCACCCCACCACCAGCAAACTGATGTGTCCGCGCAATTGTTGAACGTCGTGAACCGCAGTTAGTCCTCGTGGCACCAGTGCTTTACCGCTGCCTCCCTCCTACCTGCCTTTACGAATATATATACCTCTTCGGTTCACGTTGAGTATATATAGCTTCGGCGTGCACCTTTCGCTAGACGTCCACTGTATACAAGCGCACTAGCACACGCGTCTGTCGTGTGTCAGCGCGGCACCCACCCGCTGGTATACTGCATGCACTGTGCAGACTGGGCGGTATGACGATGGACGCAGTTGATGTGCACGACGCCAGCCACTGTGACTCTATTCCCCTGACCAGAATGCTTAGGAATGCTGGGTCCGTACTGACTTCAGTAACCTTCTCCAGTCATCAGCACCGTGATTCGTGGCTAACCTAACCGTCACGAGATGACGCCTTTCATTGTACAAAGATTATCGATCATAATACTACATTCCTACAAATTCAAGACGTGAGATGTTTAGAGGAAAAGCTTTGTTAGGGAGCAAAGCAACGTCGCAGTTCAAATTCATACAAACATCTTACAAATATACAGGTATATAAGGAAGGCGACCGTCAGTGCTCTGTGATAGACATTGAACCAGACGTCTTTCCGCGGTGGAAAAAAAACTGGCTTCTGCTTGAATCTCTCACAGCGCGTCGAGCAAATGCCTGTTTCGAGGAAAGAGCTGTCATTGTTAGCGATGCCAATTTCGCAGAAACGAACTGCACAGACCTTAGGTCAGCTGCCCTGCGGTGCTCTAATCACGACGGCACTCACGGTCGATGCTCCTGACGCCCTTACGCTCGGGCGAAGACTGTCCCGGCACGACCACCTGGCCGTCCTCGAGAATGGAGGTCTTCTTGAGGCGCCGGCTCACGCGGGGAAGCGTGAGCAGGGACGACTTGCTCGGCACCACCGGTTGCCTGGGAGGCGAGTACCGCCGCAGTGTCTCCTCCCCCGTGTCCGTCGAGCCCGGGCCGCTGGCTCTCGACACCTGGTGCGCTCGCACGCGCAAAAGTTGCCCGACGAGCACACAGTCACACTTGCACATCCAAGGACAGAAATTAGCGCGGAAAAAGGAAAATATTGCTGCATGTCCTCGTTACCCGGTGAGCTGGTGCTCATTCCAGCAGATTGAGCACGCATGTTCCTTCATGCTTCCAGATTTTTCAGCGACGTGGTTTGCCCGAACGCGCACAAGTAATTCTTTTTTCCTGCGAACCTGTATCCCATAAACTTTAGTCCGTCATATTATTCAACAGTCAAAAGAACGCTATGCGAGCGTGGATGACAAACTGCGCAAGTTTTTGTCCGCGTCAAGGAATGACGGCGTGCTGCCAGTGCATGCAAACGCAGGCGCATGCACTTACACAGATATTCGCAGGCACTGACAAGCCCAGTTTTCCCGGCCATCGCAACACTGACCCGGTTTTTTCAGACTGAAGGCAGATTGTATCGTGTCTCCTACAATCATGTATCGCCAAAATTATCTTGCCTTGTCGTATTGCACTTTCTGAAAGGTCGTATGCAATTCACGAGCGTCAACAATCCTCTTGCTCTCTCCAGCGTCATGGGGTGATGCACGGGGTGCTGGATTATCCCAATGATATTTTTATGCTGCACTAACTACTTGTCGAGTATAGCGTCAAATCGAGCTGCTCCCCGATGACTGGTTCATAAACCGCACCGTTACCAACCCAGATGACACCAACACCCTTCCAGCAGATTGTCGGAGCTAAGGCGAGGAAAAACCAGCTCCGACAGAGTTGAGGTTCGAAGGTTTTTTTTTTTTATTGCGCTGCTCGTGCTGCCGCTATGGTTTCTGGAAGGGGAAGTGTGACGGGCGCTGTATGCGCGCCATGCTTGGGAGGCGCACGAAACGTGAGGAAAACCTTTCAAATCCGCTAGGGGCGCTGCAGTCGGGAGGGGAGCGAGTTGGAAGCGGCGTCGGCGGCGGCCGGGGAACTACCGCATGTCAACAGTGTCACTGTGTTCAGGCCGCGCTGTGCAACCATTTGTCCGTGGTCCGTGTTTGTTTTAAGGCGAAAGCCTTTAATGTCTCATCGTTGTAAGCAGCAGTTGTCGACAGAAATGTGTGCGTGTGTGTGCGTGTGTGCGCGTGTGCGCGCGTGTGTGCGCGTGTGTGCGCGTGTGTGCGCGCGTGTGCGCGTGTGTGCGTGTGCGCGCGTGCGCGTGTGCGCGTGTGCGCGTGTGCGCGTGTGCGCGCGCGCGTGTGTGTGTGTGTGTGAGAGAGAGAGATTGAATGTGCGGTCCTCTGTGTCGTCTTGCAGGTGCGTTGTTTACCCGTGGCTCGAAACAGTAGTATAACGCGGCTGTGAACCAAACCATGCCGCCGAAGCCACGGACTTGCTTCGTGCCCGGCTGCACCAGCGGCTACAAATATTGCCCTACAAAGGATAATTTGAGAAGAGAGCAGTGGGCGCGTAATATTAAGCGAGCAGATAAAGAGCTGTCAGATAACTGCGGCATTTGTGAGCGGCATTTTGAAGACAAGTTCATAGAAAGGTCTTGGCGGCACATCATAAACGACGAAGTGGCGGAAGTACCCCGGGATAGGTCGAGTTTAACAATGACGCCGTGCCCACTCTGTTTCCAGACGCCACGAAGTATTCATACAATTATTTGTGGTGACACGGCTGCATTTCTTTACCAAGGCTCTTAATATAAGGAAAGGGTTGCACAGAGGGAGCGGCAAAAACTTTTAAAGCTTCGAAGATGCCACTGAGTGCCCTTTATTCTTTTTTTTTACAATTCTTGATATCTGCGAGCAATAAACTGACCTGAAACATGCTTATGAATTTGTGTTGGTGTGTACTTATGTGCTCAGCAAACTGCTTTCCTGAATCCGATGATTTCTCTGAAGTTTCCTGCTTATAGGTTGGTATAGGTCATCGCCATTTTGCTCATGCTTTTCTCATGCTTTTACGCCTTCTCGCTCTCTTGAATGTTTTTTTTTTTTCTTTGACGTACTCATTTTCTTGCCTATCTGAGCTGCAGTTGTCATTGGCTGTAGCTGGTCCATGCACATCTTTGTATCTGTTAGTCCCTTTATCATTAGCTTGGTAATGCTATATTTTTTGATAGTGCATGCACGTTTTATGAGTTCTGTCGAGCTGTGTGATGACTCCCCAAACGTGTGAAGCGTTTCTTCGCAGTGTCCCGTGGCTGACAGTGCATCACGTGGTCCAGGAAATAGTATAAATCTGTGCTGGTTTTTCACGCAATAAAGAGTTGGTAGTCAGCGCCTGTCCTGTGTTTTTCGTGTTCCTTTTGTCCTTGTTCCGTAGCGCTGTTGTGAATCTGTTTATTAAGCATGAACCAACTAGCCCACACCAGAATCCTCTTAGAACGTTCTTATCAGCCTAGTACATATCTCACGCCATCAAGTGCAGCTATTCGACAATTTAATATGCCGAATATGTGAAGAAAATGCAGAAATAACGCCCAGAAATTGGGTACTTTTGGCAGAAACGCGGTGGCGGAAGCCCGCTCTCCGTGCTTGCGCTGAACCGGTGTTAGCTCCCCTCACTCCCCTCCTAGTTGTGGCGCCACCTAGGCACTTCATCGTTAAACTGAGCACTCCCTCGCTGGCGCCCGTCACACTACCCCTTCCAGACACCATACTGCCGCGGCCTAGCGCCAACCTCTTCTTCCTTGTCCGGCGCCATGCCCTGGTCTGCGACCAGAGCGCGGTGCGAGGGGCGCTACAGTATCGATTCTTGGAGCGAAATATGGCTAACGCCACTGAATCTAAACATAAACGTGGAAACTGCGAACATAAATATACCCCACTAAGAAATATGTGGAACAGGGCACAGCATACAGATACCACGAATTATGAAACCGAAGCAAATGCCAAACTGAACTTCTGCGCAGTAGCGAGATGGGGAAGAGCCGAAGCCGCGATCAGGTCAAAATAAAAGACTGTTGCACATTTAAGGCCGATCGAACAGCAGAGCACATACCCAAGAAGGCAAAAATAACTTGAAACGTAGTAACACGAAATGACCACACGGCATAAACGATGGGTGAGACCGGGTGCACGGCACACAGTTGATAGCAGCAATGGCAAATCGAAGTGAATAGCAGAACAGAATAAAGGCTGAAATACAACAAACGCTGTAGCGGCCGCTTTGCAATGGAAGCGAGATGCCAGTAAGCTTGTGCACTTATACCTATTTCCATACGCGTTAAAAAACCATGTGTTGAAAATAATTCACTATAGCCCAGTAGTACGGCTGGCCTCAAGAAACTTCCCTGGCTCTGGCACGTTCACTGTTTAATGGGTACTTTCAAAGATGAACTACGTGCTGTACCCTACACTTCAAGTAAAGTATACGTACGTGCCCATCACGTGTGGGCGTTGGCACGTGCGTCGTGTGCGCGTGTGTGTGCGCGTAATGAAAATGAGAATTTGTTTCGTGACTGTCTAGAAACAAGGCTGAGACCTTAACCCGTGCCGCTTGGAGTAAAAAAGTGGGTGGAGGAACGGAGAAAAAAATCACAGGACGGTTACGAGTGCGCAACGCGAATGCTTGATGGCGGTTTAACACCAAAGAAGCCGGGCGCTTTGAGATTCTAAATTAATTTGGAGGTCGTGCAAGATGGGTGGGGCATAGACGTATGTGGCATGCGCAGCCCGTTAACAGCCTCCTTGCTGTTGTAGGGGTCAGGGCGCCAGTCGGGGAGACGTTTCTACCCATCCTTGAAGGCGGTGGGTATCGAACCAATCAACTCCCGCAGGCGAGGCGGACGGCCTAGCCACAAGGCCACCGGTCGCCTCCCACCTTCTTTCCCTCTTCCCTTTCACCGTCTCCCCTTTTGCTCTCTCCACTTCGCCACCTGCCAACCGAGGCAAGTGGCAGGTGGCATGTGGCGCTGCGGACGCCGACGACGACGCGAAACTGAGGAACGACGAGCTAATAAGAGAAAAGGAATCTGCAAGACTGATTTCCCAATAGATTTGTGTTTGGTTTAATGGCGCATAGGCAACTCAGGCCATCATGCGCCAAACTCAAGGTATAGGAATAGTTTTCTGTGGGATTTCCCAATAGAGTATACCTGTATGTACGACTTGATCGCAAACGCATTCTCTCCCTTTCGGGCCAGGGCTCCGGCCAGTACTGGCTTATTATGTTGCTTTCATCGTGCGAGCCGGCGGAGCAACTTGTCCCCTCCGCCCCCCTTGGAAGACATTTATGCGTTCGATGCAACCCTCAGCACAGCATAGCAAATGCCACGTGACCTTCTTAGTCCCGCTCGCGTTGCTTTAGTGCTCTAGAAGCGCATTATAGCGTACACTATAGCGTTGCGGTGCTCGCCGCTGCTGGCAGCTCTAGCACAGGAATGGCAGAGAAGGTCACATGACATGTGCGTCACGGAGTAATGTGTACTAATGGGTGTTGCTGTGCGCGTTCCATAGCCAGGCGGTCTTTAAATGGCGCGTAAGATAGCCAGTATTCATTGAGCCACAGAGCCGAGGGTAATTGTGCTTTCGAAGTTTTAAAACCTTCTTTGGCTATATTGCTTATAGCCAGCTACAAATCTCTAATTAGAATCGTGCACCCAACTGTAGTTAAGTTAACCAGTTTGCTAGTTAATATAATTAACCTGTTACTTTTACATCTACCGACAGTGGTATTATTATGCCACAAAAGCCACTTTTGCACATCAAAAAGCCTATTTTTAAAAAATGAAAGATCTTCGTTGAAACCGGTATATGCCCAGGATACTTTGTCATCTAATCAAAGTGCCGAATTTCATGAGATTCAGGTGTTTAAGAAAGCATAATTAATTCCAGAAAATTACACGTCGTTATTTTCACACGGCTTGTAGTGCACGTGTGTTTAATGAGACTAATCAATGAGAGGTTATCATAGATACGACGGCAATCGTTAGTTCCTGATTGATTTGGTTTTGATGATATCACAAGCATTAAATACGCCTGCTGGAAAATAAGGGCATCAGCGAAATAATTACAGCGGATGGTGTCGAGGAGCTGTGTATTAAGAAGCTGATTCGTCGTTCCGATCTCTGCTGCAAATATCGACTCGGCAGCACCTATTATTGCACGTGACATGATCATAGCTGCACACAACATGGACAACGCGTACGGCGTATGACACGATACAGTCGCGATAATTCGTGCAATCAAAGGCATCACGCTGTAACCGGTTTCTTATTTAGCCACATTCCAGATGGATATAACAATCATCCGTAAAATATTTTTTCGTACTCGGGAGCTATTACGTGATACACGAGTGGCGTAGAAAGGACCTATACGCGCCTCCCCCGTACGCGCCTCCGACTTCGTGGCGTGGCTGTGCATGTCACCTGTCAAGGTAACGCGCGCGCCTTGTCACGAGTTTGGGTGCGTGGTTCTTTCCGCCAGTATGTGTTAGCTTGGAGGCGTGCACCGGGCGGGCGCGCTTGCCCTTTCTCCGGTCTCCGCTGTCACCACCGCAATACACCGATTCCGCGTGAGAAAGCGGAATCGTTCCATGTCTGTTTCAAAAGCTATTGTCACGTAGCCACGAATGATGCCCAGTCGCACTAGGCGGCACAGGTGCGAGAAATTTTGGTACCGCGTTGTATCTACCATCTCGCCGCTGTTCGCCTGCACCAAACTGTCCGATATCATATATGGCAGTGTGCTTATTGTATCAGGCGACTTGAGATAGAACAGTTGTGGCTTATTGCAGTCAGTGCCCGTGAGAGAGCATCCACTACGGAACCAGAATTCAGAGCCGTCATGGCTTCCAGAAACTGGTCCGCCGGCTGGAAAACCTAGAAACTGTGACAACTTTTAACAATGATTGTTCTGATTCCCAACAGTGCAATACCAGAGCGAAGGACCTCTGGCATGAACTTGGGCGCAAGTGCTGAGCCGGTGCGCTCGGGCGAGATTTGATGTGCCACCAACACGTCGTCTCACCTCGTGGTTCATCAGTTGGTCGTCAGTGACTTTGTTGTCGGTGAGGAAGTCCAGCACCCACGAATTTGCGTACTTGGCGTTGGCCAGCTTAGGCAGCGCCTCACGGTCTGTACCCCATTGCTGGGCCTGCTGTATCGACGACCACTTCTGGATGAGGCGCATGGTGGCCTCGCCGCCAGCTGCAAGAGTCCGAGGCACATGCTTTGTAATATGACCCCACGCGGTGCCGTCTCTCGACAATGTTCAGATGTTTGAGGCGATGATGCGCCACGCGAGACCTTCGGTTGTGCTGCGGAGTGCCGAAGTCAACTCGTGCGGCACACGAGCCAACGATGGCCACACCGAATCTTCATGAAAAAACCGGAAACATTTCTGGTTAACATCCCTGCCTTTCCTTCCTCTCTGTATCTATCTATCTAACTGCATTTAATCCGTTAAGAACTTGGGCTATCTGGTGCGTGCTTCACTAAATCATCCATTGCAAACAGACGCCCAGAATGGTCAAATGTTTAGGGGAATCCCCCAAGGTGGAGTAGAATTTGTAATAAGGGAGTAATTACTCATTGACATCCACCCAAGCGCAGCCATACGGAATCTTCATGAAAAAACCGGAAACATTTCTGGTTAACATCCCTGCCTTTCCCTCCTCTCTGTATCTATCTATCTAACTGCATTTAATCCGTTAATAAGAACTTGGGCTATCTGGTGCGTGCTTCACTAAATCATCCATTGCAAACAGACGCCCAGAATGGTCAAATGTTTAGGGGAATCCCCCAAGGTGGAGTAGAATTTGTAATAAGGGAGTAATCACTCATTGACATCCACCCAAGCGCAGCCATACGGCTACAGCTTTCCTCTGTAGCCGTATGGCTGCGCTTGGGTGGACGTCGATGAGTAATTACTCCCTTATTACAGACGCCCCGAATGCATTGGCACTATACAAGCGCTGCGGCGTATCGCTTGACAACGCAGAAAAGGGCGGTATGAAAGAAGAAATATGTAGACGCGGTACACGCGCTGACTTGGGGCTGACGTCCCTCGCTCTCGAAGACATTCCGCCTCTTTGAGGAATTATTTTCTGTAAAGCACCCCGAGAAAATCCTATAGTACACACACACTTGCGACCAGTACTAAGATTTCAAAATCTTGTGAACTTGCGTTGTGCGCCCCCAAGACAAGTTTACAAGAGCATGAAGTCAGAACCCTGGATACAAGTGTGTGTGCATATTCTTTGGCAGAAGTTTGGAGCACATCGTGGCTGTGCGGCCGGAGAGGCGCTCCCGCTTCGACCACGCAGCCAAAGTGGACTCCGAACTTTTCACAAAGACTGTACCAGAACTGGTTCTGTATGATTGTACTTCTCGGGAAGGTACCCATAAAAGCATCAAACCTTCTTCAAGAGCTAAGGAAGTTGGCCGCAAGTTAGCGCGTGTCTGAATGCTTCATCTTTTGTCCCATTCTCTGCTGCCAAGCTTCATCCCGAACCGGCTAGCCTGGGCATAGAGTATTGTGGTGTTGCTGCCACATAGTCGTTCGTATGCGCTGGACGTTTTAAGGTGCATTCTACAACTGCTGCCGCACAGGTGCGCACAACGAACTTCGTCTTGCCCATTTTCCGGCTCTGGACGCGCGAAAAACTGCGGCAGCCCGTACTCGTGCACGGCTTGTGCCTGGGCTCGTCTCTAGCAGGAGTCGTGGCCGGCTCGCGGTCTCCGAAGCGCCTCGGCCACAGGATGTCCTCCAGCAGACGCCGCCGCAACGATGACATCTGCACGGTCACCTTGTCGAAGAGCGCGCGTTGCTGGAACGCCTGCGCGCCCACGGCATCGTTAACTGGTGCGTGCGTCGTGTTCGCGTGTGCTGCAGCATATATTGTTTAGCCGCATAACATGTCTACGTTCAAGTAGAGCAAGGACTGAATGGGGCAATAACGGCGGTGCCACTGCTGCCAAGCGGCGGCTGCCGGCCACCACGTACACTGCATTGTTTTGCCGCTTTGAGCGTCGGCCTTGGCAAATGCGGCCGCAAAAGAAAGATGCAGGCGCCAAGGCAACCCCTTTGTCAGCAACTCTCTCTTGCGCTGGCGGGCTGTCATTGCTTTCAATCTTATCGTTTGCTTTTTTTTTCCTGAAAATTTTCTGCACTGTTATCAATCGAACGGCTTATAAGAAGGCACTCGGCCTACCCATAAAAGCATCTACGGAGCGTGTACTAAAACTAAGGGTACACAACACGGCTGATGAATTGATTAGCGCCCATCTTACAAGCCAGGTAATGCGACTGGCCACAACTACGACCGGCCGCAGGGTCTTAGAAGATTTAAACATTAGCTTTCCGCAGCAAGTGGCTGGGAGACAAGATATATCTAAAGAGTGGAAGAGCAAATTCCTTACGCTTCCGCTTCCCAAAAACATGCACCCGGAGCATCATCATGCTAGACGAGTGGCGAGGAGCAAGAAGATGAACGAGTGCTATTCAACAGAAGAAGGAGCCTTCTTCGTGGACGCTGCGGGTCCTGTACAAGGAATATCAACAATCTCAGTGGTGCACCAAATGCAAGTCATGGACGGGCTTTCAGTTCGTAACGGGGATACACAGGTTATGGAGGAAGTATCGATAGCCCTAGCCGCAACGCACTCCGCATCTAAATACATAGTTACAGATTCCCAGGCGGCTTATAGAAACTATATGCGTGGCAGAATCACGCCGCTAGCCTGCAAAATTCTTAGTCACTGTAGGACTTCAGCTGAGCGGAAGGAATTAATATGGGTACCAGGTCACCAGGGAGTTGAAGGAAACGAGCGCGCACACGCTTCGGCCCGAGCTTTTCTTCCCCGGCATCCTTCTACGTCCTCCCTTCCTGATTCTGGCTCCCCCTCTCCGCTAACGACATATTCAGAAATATTGCAACATTTGCGCCTTGAAAGGCAGACACTCCCGAGGCACGCTAAGGGTCTCAGTAAATCAGAGGAATGTCACCTTCGCAGGCTACAAACTATGTCTTTCAATAACCCAGCTACGCTTCACGCCATTGAGCCCGAGTCCTTTTCGGCACAGTGCAAATTTTGTGGCCAGAAGGCAAACTTGTACCATATGCATGGTATGGGCTTGTCAGAAAAATGACAGCATTGACATCATAAATCAGCCAACGCGGGAGGGCTGGGAGGCGGCCCTGTCCAGCTCAGACCTCGAGGAACAACGAGCCCTCGTCGCCAGAGCACGGGCAGCGGCTTTCACCAACGGCGTCCCGGAATAGGGACCCGATCAGCCTTCCCTTCAACTAAGGCATTGTGGCTTTAATAAACGTTTTCATCATCATCATCACTGACGGTGAATGCCGCCCACCGCCGACTATAGCGCTCGGTGCTTTCGCTAGCAAAACTGTGCAGACTTGGAACTTCAACAATGCCACTTATCAATTCAAAACAGGAGTCCCTGTCCTCAGGGGGACTTGTCCTAATTCTTGCAGAGCTCTGGGGCTCTATGAGCGTCCCAGTACACGGCTCAAAGGCAGCCATGCCGGCCGGACACTTCTGACAAAGACTGCACATTTATACAGACTGTCACGCGGTGGTGACGGCATTCCGCCAGTTAGGAAGGCAGTAGAATGCTTCCAAAAGGACCTCTTTATTGGGCTGACGTGCACCAACGAACTGAAGAACTCGGCAGCGGGGATAGCAGCACACGTGCTCGGCGGTGCTATGTTTAACGCTGATGAAGAAGCTTCGAGATAAGGCGCGTAAACCACCCACGACTATCTCGAACACTGTATTTCCACAAACATTCCAGATCAATCTCCTCGCATCTCTTGCCACAAAGCCGCGTGCCGGCGGTTTTCAGCATGAACAAAGAAATATTGCAAATCTTCGCGCACTATACATACACCTTAAAACAGGCTGCCTCTACATTCTATACACGAATACGCCTACATGGGGGTTAGACTGGAGTAAGCTGTCCTTTAGCACACTCCCTTTTAATGCGAAAGAATTTCTTTCCTCATGGGTGGCGTGGCACCGCGGGCTGTGGACAGTAAGCGTGGACAGAGCGTGTCCTTATGAACTGTCGATCATCCAGTAAGAGTGTAATTATAATTCGTAATGATTAATAATGATTGAGTGGAAAGTTTAAATGGTCGAATTACTAAATTAACCGATTAATTGATTTATAAGGCAATTAATTCCACTAATTACTCCCAGTTAGTGACGAAATTGGTGAATTACTAGAAATTCCTCCAGAATTGGTTTGGTTTATGGGGGTTTAACGTCCCAAAGCGACTCAGACTATGGGGGATGCCGTAGTGAAGGGCTCCGGATAATTTCGACCACCTGGGGTTTTTTAACGTGCACTGAGATCGCACAGTACACGGGCCTCTAGAATTTCGCCTCCATCAAAATACGACCGCCGCGGGCGGGATCGAACCCCCGTCTTTCGGGTCAGCAGCCGAGCGCCATAACCACTGAGCCACCGTGGCGGCTTCCCTCCAGAATTGAACGAACAATAAAAATAATAATCAAATTAAACTACTGATAAAAAATCTAATTAATTAAGGAATAATACATAATTATTTATTAACAAATCACCTTGATTGATTGCCTATTTAATTAAATATTTGCCACCAATTATTAATTACATTCCTACATTTATACATCCCAACAGGTCACGTTTTCGATCACGCGATACGAGACGTGCCCAGACTACGCTCTACCCAGACAAGACTAGGACGTCGCTATAGTAACAGACGCAACGGAAATCGATATGCGTTAGGAGACTGAAGAGAATCTTAAATTTTTTTTATAAAAAAGGAACTCATTTCTGTTAAGAGTTATTATCGTTTCAGGACGCTCTTTTGTTACCTTTTGCTAATGTTGCCTAGTGCATTTCTTGTTACACTGCTATAGTAGGATACAACTTAAAAAAACATCAGTTGCTATCACTGGGCAGCGGTCCGCGGCGTCTTGTATTACTCCGTTGGCCAATCGGAACAGCAAAGGAAATCATTTTAATATTTGACTATATCAAATAATCCACGTATCAAAATTCTAGAACTCATAATTTTTTTCTTGTAATAAGCTTCTTGTTTAAGTAACAAGAAACTTTTAAGCAGTGGACTACTTTTTCATCGTGGAGGAGAACTGTGCGCGGAGGCTGAAAAGTTGTATCCAACTATAGTGTCATTTTTCCGTGACTCTGTCCACTTGGTCAGGCTGAGTTTTGGAACGCGCGAATCAAAATGTTTCGACGGCTTCATGACTCAATTTTGTTTAAGAGCATACCGACCGCCTGAATTGATGCGCTCCACTCGGGTTCATCTAAGCGAGCTAGAATATCGTGATCGACGTTGTCAGTCTTACAGAGAGCGCGAGGAGTGTAAATGTCGCCACTGAAGACGACCTTCTTGATCGTGCGAGAAATCGCATCACGCATGGAAAGCATTTACATGGTGGCCCTGGAAAGTTGTGATTGCAATGGGCGAAGTGTGAAACGTCCTTCGCAGAACAATGCCCATACAGCCGCCAACCAGATACACCAAGGACGTGGCACCTGCACGAGGTCGTTCTGCAGCAGCTGGACCATGTTGTCGGCGATGGCGGCCATGATGAGCATGGCGGCCGTGCCGTTCATGAGGAGCGAGCACAGCATGCCGCCCACCAGGCACACGCACAGGAGCGACTGCACCCGCGTGCCGAACAGCGTCATCACGTACAGCGCCAGGCGGCACAGCACGGAGGTCGCGTCCACGCTGGCCACTATCAGCACCACGGCGAGCTCGTGCAGGAACTCCGTCTGTACCGAAGCAGCGGGGCACTCTGAGCACCCCCGTGGGAGAGAGAGTGACTCGCGTCCACTTACGGGTATCTTGAAGTACTGCGGGTGCCCGTCCACGTGCTGGTCATAGAAGAGCACGAAAGGCAGCACAGCGGCCACTTGCGGAGAGAGAGCGTCCGTCAGCAACAGCGCCATCAGCAGGCACACGCAGTAGGCGCACCGGGCCTCCTGCGACGTCCGCCATCCGCGCACGCGCGGGCGCAGTGAGTGACAACTTCGCGGCGCGTGCCAGCCGAACTCTTCGTTGGCCCTGTGCGCTATGCAGCGTGGAAGCCCATTTTATACGAAAGCGTGGCAGGTGCTTCGGGAACTTTATCTTTTAAACGTTTTGAAACATTTGGCAGAGGACCGACCGAAAAGCTGTCACCGCTATGTCGTCGTGCACTGGACCCAGAACGAGCCAAGTAGTGCTCATGAGCTTTGCTGGCTGTTCTTTTCTTACTCGATGTTTCTGCTTGGGACTTCTATTTGTTTCGAAAGCACAGAAGCCGTAATCGCGCGGAGGATAACGCGTGAGTATACAAAACATTGCGAATTCCCGCATGGTCATGTCGGCACTATTACAGGGAGTGGTAAGTAAATAACAGAGCAAATAACCGGAATACAACAAACAATTCGGGCAAAACATGTGGCACAGTTTCGTAAAAACAAACAAACAAACTTCGTAGCATTATCTAAGCCGTAGTACCCAAGGCACTCATAGGCACTCATAAGGCACTCATAGGGCGCTATGAGCGCATAACGATTGCTTTGTTAATTGTATTCTGGATTTGTTTCATTTTTATGCGAAGCATACTACTTATAGCTACCACTTCAGCCCTTCACCGTGGTTATGCGCCTCCAAATCACGTGATACATGACGTCACGACAGTAGAGAAACGGGGGCCCACCTCGCGCCGTCGCTGTGGTTGTGCGCCTCCAAATCACGTGATACATGACGTCACACCACGTGACACGATGACGTCACGGCAGTGGAGAAACGGGGGCCCACCTCGCGCCGTCGCTGTGGTTGTGCGCCTCCAAATCACGTGATACATGACGTCACACCACGTGACACGATGACGTCACGACAGTGGAGAAACGGGGGCCCACCTCGCGCCGTCGCTGTGGTTGTGCGCCTCCAAATCACGTGATACATGACGTCACACTACGTGACTTGATGACGTCATGACAGCGGAGAAACGGGGGCCCACCTCGCGCCGTCGCTGTGGTTGTGCGCCTCCAAATTACGCGACACGATGATGCTTCGCATTCTCCAGGCTTAAGCAAGTTAAGCCTTAGCCATTTTTTTTGTTTGAAGATGTGCACTCGCACTGTAATTTATGGGCCCCTAGGCACTTTTAAAGGTGTCATAAAACAACTTTTTCGCCAGGGAGCCTTCAACATCGAGTTGAAAATCAACGAATTGAATGGAATAACAAAAAAGGCAACTAAGGCACCACAGAGAAGCTTTAAACAGTTCGAAACCATGCATCAAATCTGCCGACAAACGATTCCGCTCCCGTTGTGATGGTATGAAAATGATGTTTTCACCACTGCACATTCGACTTGTATACATAGAATCGTAAGTTTGTCACAGTATAGCCTTCCGCGCACTTGGCAGTGACAAGACGTTCTGACGGACACGCGCGTGTTTTGTGCATCTCTGCGTGTAAATCATGTGCTACGTGTAAACAGCCTTTACCACTCTCTTCTCCTATCGCCCTCCCGCAATCCCTTTATTCTTCCTCATTTCCTCCGCCGACCACTTTTCAGGTATACGCGCCATGAGGGAAGACTGCAGTGACGGCGACTGAACAAGCCACCTATGTATGAACCTGAGCCCTGCAGATATTTCTATAAACACTCCTGAAATGTTAAAAAACAAGCTACCTCTAACTGTGGTCACTGCAAAACTGTCACCGTACATTTAAAATAACGGCCATTACACTTAGCAATACACTTAACAATCGGCTTGTAACATTGAGCTGAATATTGTTCAAAATGGGCGCAATTCATGAGGCGATAAAAAAACGTTTTCGTGAAGGTACGGCTCATAAAGCTTACGATAAGAAAATGGCAATGGATATTAAAGAACTGTAAACAGATATCCCGCTACCATTTTCAAAGTCGATGGCTTCAGTTATCTTCACAGCGTCCAGTAATGCAGTTTTAAAGACACTGTAAACAAATATTCCTCCACCACAGAAAGACTAAGATGGCTTATTGTGCGTTGAGCTGTTTTGAAAAAAAAAATACTTATCTCATTGGCATGAATTTCTGGCTGTAAACGGGTCAAGCACTTAAAAGACACTCTGTCTTTTATGTCACCTCCTGCCAGGAACTTTGTTCCCAAACTTTCTAACAACGGGGAAAGTATTCTTTATGAGCTTTTGCGAAGAAAAAAAGTTTGAAGGTCAGGGCAAGTTCAGTTCTTCGCCCAGCGTTAGACAATATTTTTGTAAGCTTCGATTGTAAGCTTCAGAGACACGGAATTTCTTCTTCTTCTTCACCATATGAAAATGGCACATACCCGCGCGGGGGGATTGACCAAGGTACGGTGGTGAATGCCAAGGCGGTATAAGTGCGGGAAAAAAAGCTAAGTAAAATAGTTTATCGAATGCCTCTTTTGTTTCTTCTTGGCACATTGTCAAGGGCATCACAACAAACCCTCCTTCATAATCAGCCGTTAAGAAAGCTAGTTCACTTTTATTTTGGTAATCAGTACTGCTATTAACTGCGTCACCACAACTTGTAGGGTATTACTCTTCCCGGCAAACAATCCACACCTGCTGAAATACAGCGCTCTCTTCAGGACCTGCGCTAAGTTCTGCCTTCCTAATCAATGACACGAGGCCTACTAGGGCCGTATTCTGTAAGCTGTCCATTTTAAAATGACCATTTTGCGCCAGTCTGGTCCTCTGTCATTGACCATTCGATATACCCGCGGCTTTCAGGCGTCTGTGAAAAGCGACCGGACCTTATCGTTGGCTGCATATCGCAGCCAAGGGCAGCCATTCGTGATGTCCAGTAGCCAACCCCTCCTGGTGGTTGGCCCCTGATGCATTTCCATGCTCAACGCAGAATTTCAGGTCGCAGCGAACACTGCTTCCATGTGATTAGGGGAGGATCATCTGAAATCTATGCTTCCAAACGCCACCATCCTTGCGCATTTTCTGCGCAAGTAACGAAGGCAGGCTTCTCCTCATCCTAACCATAATCATCGTCCACCACCAGCCTGGTCATCTCCAGTGAAGGACAAAGGAGCTCCCATTGGTATCCAGTCGCGTCCATCCTACGCCAGCTGCGTGGCGTGTCCCTGCAAGTTTTCCAATCTCATCTCCTTACCTGATTCTCTGCCGCCCCGGCCCCGTTTTCCTTCACTCGGAATCCCCTCCGCTACCCGAACGGATCATCGGCTATCTGTTCTCAGCATTATCACCTGGGGTTCTTCAACGTGCACTGACATCGCAGCGTACACGGGCCTCTACAATTTCGCCTTCATCGAATTGCGATCGCCGCGGCCGGGATCGAACCCGCGTCTTTAGGGTCAGCAGCTGAGCACCATAACCATTGAGCCACCGCGACGGCTGAGTGTTTAGATGTAAGAAGACACCCAGCGCGAAGCGGCAGGCACAGGCGACCAAGATGCGGGACGAATTTCGGGCCTATCGGCGACAGGCGTTTCTACAGCGCCCAGCTCGGTGACGCCAACCGCGTAAAATCTTTATCGCTAACCCAGCCGCTGTTATTTGACCAACTGCTTCAGCGCGTCAGTATCGCTGGCTTGTCTATATCGCTGAACAAGTAACTGTGAGCATGCACCATTTTGTGCGCGCTGTGTGCACTGTGAGCCGAGCGAGCAGGCTCCGGACCTTGACAGGCCGAGGAGGGACTCACGCTGGTGCCGATGAGCACGATGGGGCAGAAGATAACGGGAGACCACATGCCGAAGAATGTGACGCTGTCCGCGCTCTCTTTGGTCACGTAAGGCACAGGTGCAGGCGCTGGCCGCCGGGGCGCTGGGGGTGGACCCCCGTCCGCGTAGCGGCGCGCAACAGATGACTCCAGGCTCATCGGAGAGGCAGGGAGGACCTTGCTGCTGTCGCTTTCGATGTGTGCTCAAGAGCTCGTCACGCAAGGGCGGCCACGTTCAGTTTGGTAGAGCAAGGTGCCTAAACAAACGTCTCGGTGGCGACGCACCATGCGCGCGAACAGGGGGGCCAGTCTTCTTCATCGTTTCCGCAAGTGCCATTTCGTTCCGCCATTGTGCTGATAACATGTATTACTTGTACTCAGCCAACGGTGCCGTTTTACCCCATGAGTGAACATTAGATCGTATGAGTGAGAAAGGGGCGCGCGCTCTTTCCTATGGCCTTCGCATTAGACGGGAGTTTTTCTCCGGGAGTTACGCCATCCGCCGCCGCTAGAGCCGCGAAGATACCGCCGCTCCTTCCCCGCCTGCATATGCGGCGGTGAGTGACTTTCGACCGGTCTCGTGCTGTCCGCCGCTGGTTCTTGGAGAACGCAGCACTGAAATCAAAGAAAGCAAAACACAGATGCTTAAGCTGGGTGTCCTCAACGCAGTCTACATGTGCACAGATCTTCGTCACAAAATTGCTCGATGAAAACATTTAAAAGAAGTAATCACTCTCCCATTCCTTAGAACTATGTCTGACATTCGTGGTTTCAAATCCAGAAAGACGTACTCTGATCAATTTCTCGCATGTGTCTCATGATCAGTGATTAAATAACAAGTTTATGCTAAGGGGAAGATGAACACTAAGAGAGCGATAGTTTCGGGCTCATCTTACAAAAATTATACATCGGGGAGAACAGTCTTCTCGACGCGTGAGCGATAAATCCTATAGCGCCGCTATTAGGTGGTGAATTGAGACGATACTTGTAGAGTTGAAAGTGAGACTCACGTACACGAACTTTTAACTCAGAAAAATGAACAGTGCTGAGTGATGTTATAGCATTTAATTACGCTGATATCGCTTTTCGCGCGTCCCGAATACGTATACTTTTGCCGTCATATACGTCCTAACTTCCTTAAACGAGTGACACAAAGAGATTGTTACCTGCTCGAAGCCGCCGGCACAACGTTTCAGCAACACAGTGCGTGAAGTTCGTCACGCAGCCGTCGTAGCGACGGAGATTATTGCTGCCATGGCTGGAACTCGGCAACGGTTGTACCGACACGCTGAAAAATATGTCCACGAGCAGGGACTCCGGAACGTTTTTGGGAAGGGGGGAGGGGGGGCAAGTATTGTCTTTGCTTCATCATCATCAGCCGGACTAGACCCACTGCAGGGCAAAGGCCGCTCCCATATTCCTCCAATTAGCCCGGTCCTGTGCTAGCTGCATCCACTTGACTCCTGCAAACTTCTTGTTCTTATTAATTATTGATGTTTTAATTCATTGTAGCCGTTTGAATTTTACATAATTGCATCCTCGTTTATTCTACATTGGTATATATACACTTTAAAATGGTTGGTTGAGCCACCGCGGTGGTTGGTTTTTGGTTTTTGGGGTTTAACGTCCCAAAGCGACTAAGGCTATGAGAGACGCCGTAGTGGAGGGCTCCGGAAATTTCGACCACCTGGGGTTCTTTAACGTGTACTGACATCGCACAGTACACGGGCCTCTAGAATTTCCCCTCCAAAGAAATTCTAGCCGCCGCGGCCACCGCGGTGGCTCAGTGTTTATGGTGCTCGGCTGCTGACCCGAAAGACGCGGGTTCGAAACCGGCTGCGGCGGTCGAATTTCGATGGAGGCGAAATTCTAGAGGCCCGTGTACTGTGCGATATCAGTGCACGTTAAAGAACCCCAGGTTGTCGAAATTTCCGGAGCCCTTCACTACGGAAACCAACCAACCAAAATGGTCGGAAATTTCATAATTACTGAAACCTGCACAGACCGCGCAAGTGAATAAACGGATTCGAAAGCTGCGAAAAAAAATCTTTAATATTTCTGAATTCGCGCTCGCACTGAAGCAAATGTGAACTGATATATCAAGTAGGCATGAAAGTAGGCACTAGGTACAAAGCTATAGTATCGCAGACTGACGAGCTTCAAGGCTAGCATGACAAGAGGACGTTGGGCAGGAGAGGTTTTCAAAGGAGGCTGAAGGTTGCTGTTTGTTCTGCCGTTCTAGATACGAACTCTTTCATAACAGCATCCAAATGCAGGTCCGCAACTCTCTTCTTGTGCACGTGGAGGAGGAGAAGGTGTGTCAGCCTCCTCTGCGTCATTCGATTGCGCAGAAATGTTTTTACTCTCCTCAGAGCACTGAAAGATCGCTCTCCTGAAGCAGCTCACGCAGACACAGAAAACACGAGTTGCAGATACCGGACAACCTGGTCCATCATATTACGCATGTCTGCAGACCTTCCCCTGCAGAATTTGTAAAATGCGTTCACTTGCGACCGGACCCTCGTCACGCAGGAGCGTTGGGAGAAGCACGAGTTGCGCTGAAAGCCTGCTGATGTCAAAATCTGCAGCGTGTGCTCCTAAAAGCTAATTTAGGTCGTTTGACGCGAAGTTTCGACCTTCAGCAGCGTCAGTCAAAATGCGCTCGAGGCTAATCAGCAGCTCCATGCCAGGCTGTTCAAATCGCCGTCGGATCTCAGTGGTAATATATTTGATAGCGGCAAAAAACTCTTTTCTCTGTAATGACTTGCCGTCAAGCACTGCAAGCTCCTCAGGCTTGTCTGTGAATTGAAGCCAATTCTGGGCGGCGGCGAAACTCTGGGCGCTCGAGGTTCCTTAGACCTAACTCTGTTGCTCTTGAGTTCATCCGCTGCCACAGGACGTCAAATGAGGCGTCAGACTGCAGCCCTAACAAACGGTCACGAAGAGCCTCTGCTGCTTCTTTTGCTCCTGCAGCGCGGTAAAGTGGGCGTTGAAGCATCCTCGCTAATTCCTCGAACGGGCCAAACAAAGCTATAGAAAGGTTGATGCCCAATAAAGTCTAGAACTTCTTTAATACTTTCTCATATCCTGCTAAAATAGTGCGTGCGTGTGTGCAAACGCTTGTGGAAGCACGGCGCTCGGGGGGAGAGTGTTCGCCCCGGGCCGGATGGATCCGGATCACGGCGCCGCCAGGTCTGAGTCAGCGACGCTTGCCATGAACATGACCACTGGTTCGACACTTGCGCGTCTTCGGAACGTTCCTCCTTTCCCTCTGAAAGATGCTCACGCCGCTAGGTCGCCGTCGAGACACCTGCTGTGTGGGCGTGTCAGATTTCTCTCTGGGGCCAGCTTCTCTTGCCGTTCGTACGAGATGCAGTCTTAAACCATTGTTCTTGTTAGACGATGCCATCGTCCTTTGCCGGAACCTGCCGATGCCCTCCGCGGGACACCGGACCGCCAGGTCAACGCTACCCTTGGGGCTAGCGTGCGATAGCGGTGGGATGTCGCAGGCGAGCCCCATGTAACAACCGGTTAAGTCTACGTTTGGTACGTCTATGCGCTTATAGACCGAAGCGGCGAGCACCGCCGATCGGGCGGGGGGGGGGGGGGGGGGGGGGCGCCCCTCCTGCCCCCCCGGTTCCGGAGTCCCTGTCTACGTGGCAGAAGGTGTCCTCCACGCCAGGCGCTGACCAGGCCAGCCGGATAACGGGTCTGAGAAGTTGGCTACGCACCCCGGAGCAGTGCGGGAACGTGCGCAGTCGGAACTCCGCAACAGTTCTGTTGTGGTCATGCCTGCGAGGCCTGCTTTCCAGGACGCTGTGTACGGCCATGTCCTCTCAAGCGCTCACGTGCAGTGTGATACGGTAGTGCCGACCACACCAGGCGCTGACCAGACGCGCCGGAACTCTGCAACGTTCCGCTGTGGCCAAAGGTGTCTGCGAGGCCCACTTTCCAGGACGCTGTGTAGGGCCTCTCGAGCGCACACGGGAGCGCAGAGTGATGAATGACATGATGGTGCCGAGAAACGACGCTGCTGTTTCGACGAGGTGCGCTTCTGAGGTCAGGCAGCGTTGCGCCCTCCGAATAGCAACAGCGCATGGAAGCGCCTTTGCATTCTTCTGCACTGTTCTATGGTGGCCACCATAACCGTTCTATAACCGTTCGGATGGTAAGCCAACAGGAGGCATTGTTGTTGTTGTCCTATAAATAATGGCGTGTACCCACTGCGGGGGATTGGCCAAGACACAGGCGGCAACTGATAGGTGCTCAGAATGTTAAACAAGAAAATAAATTATGGGTAAAAAATAAAAATAAAATAATAATGATAATAATAGTAATTAGGAAATAAATGAAAGAAATTCAGATGTGTAATTGAAATAAGCTAAACAAATACTGTTTGATCGGTGACTGAAATAGAGAACGGGGCTAAATATTCCATGTTTCGGAAAGCTTTCGTTGCAGAAAAATATTGATCATGAGAAAGAGCAGAGTTTAAGACGGCAGCCGTTTAGTGCCTGTAAGGAAGTTTTGCATGACGGAGAGCACATTCCAGCTACTGTGCCCGAGGGAGGAAGCCCCAAGAGGCAGAGCAACCCCAGCTGACAGACTTAGACCTAGCTGTCGTAACGGATGCTCTAGCAGGCGGCTCCGTAAAGAGGAGAAACGGCGGCAGGTCAACAAGAAATGATCTATCGTTTCGGGTTCACCGCAGAACGGGCACAATGGGGAGACCGCCAGACCAGCTCGATAAAGGTAGAAGTTTAAAGTGAGGCACGCGACAACGCAGACGCGTGAAGGAAACCTCAAGCTTGCGTGATCGCCATCACCACGGGTAAAGGAGATGCCGGAATTCGGGAAAGGGTGTCAGAGCTGATGCTGCGAATTCTTTCAAGCAGATACCTGCGAAACCTGGCCGCAGTAATATATGCGCTGGGTGGAAGCACAGATACGACTGGGCCTTGAAGAGATACCTCATTCAAATGGATTCCTCTGAGCCCAGGCACCCAGACCAACCCTAATGAACACATGTGGGGTGGAATCAAGCATTTGAGTAAGCGTAGTGCCTGAGATGTTGTAGGCGCGGTGAGAGAGGGACACAACGATAATGAATCCGTCATAATTATGACAAGACAAAGAGCTGTTTAATTTGCGCAACGCCAAGACTACTGCTAGAAATTCGGCCAAATAAATAGGGGTGTAATCGGGAAGGCAGAGTGAGAATGACCAGTCAAGGGAGATGGAGAAAATGCCAACACCGGCCTTTTCTTCACACTGTGAGGTGTCTGTTGCTATGAGCACATGAGATTTAAAGCGCAGCAAGTAATCCTGTAATAAACCGCTGAGCAAACGAAAAGGCATTAACTTTGCATGTTTTGGAAAGATGTCATCGAAGACAATTTGAATAGATGAAGAATTAGCGCATACCGGAAGGATGTCCGAAATGCGGACGTCAAGGAGGGATTGCACAAAACATATCTGAGAGGTACGGAAACGAGATCAGGTTTCGTTGAAAAATGGCCGAGGCTGACGAAGGAAGATCAAATTGGAGGCATGAAGCAGTCGCTTGACAGTGCGTCAGCCCTTTCCGCAGCGGCGCGGCGGCCGTTCACTTCGCCACGGTCAGCGGGCACGCTCCGTTTGCTCGAAACGCCGCTGAGAGCACTGCAATTGGGTAGAGCCAACACCCCTGAGCGCAGTCACGTGGTATTTTTTCATATTTCGCGGGCATTCTTCAAACTCCGGAAAAAAGGACCCCGTAGGCATGGAGGATCCTTCCTCCAAGCCCGTAGGAGATACGATGCTGCAATAAACTGGATCGGTTATTTATAAACCTGCTGTACAACCTAACGTAAGTCTTGGCACTAAAATGAATATTTGAAAATATGCATAATTCATCTTAGTTAATCAACTAATTAAGCGCAATTAAAAAATATTCTGAGGAGTGCCACATGATGGCAAACAATGTGTTGTTGGTTTCAGCAGGCTGCGGTCTACTGCTTTTTTAAATCCTTGGTTCAAGTTACGTGAAACACCCTGTAGATTAAGGCGAGGAATCCTGCAGTGCAACAGTGTCATGAAAACCTCACATTGCCTTGATGCGCAAGAACGTATGTTCCATGGGAATTTTAAATGTTCGAAATGCGCTGTACCTAGCAAGGATGAGCTCATGGCTCAGGTACTGGTGTATTTGGTAACAATCATAATGGATCGTGGTCAGCAGGGTGAGGTTCGGAACGACGCGGGCAGTAGGCCCATTGTTGGCTGATTTCGCTAAGAAATCGGCTAATGAATTTGAAGTAATGCCACAGTGCCCTGGGGTCCACTGAAAACGCACTTCTTGCACATGAAGTGGCACAAAGTACATTAGGGATCGGTACAGGAGACTAGTTCCCGCACTTTCAAGTGCTGCCAAGACTGAGAGACAGTCCGATAGAATGATTACGTGTGAAATATTGCAGGGAACTTTTTGAAGGGCCAAACCAATAGCGAGAAATTCAGCAGCGGTAATTGGCGTATAATCAGGGACCCGGATACAATAACACCAATCTAGTGTGTGGGAAAACACCTACTGCTGCTTTTTCGCCTTGTTGAGAGGCATCTGTGAAAATAACAGCATGGCTCGGATACTAGAACAGATATTTCTCCAGGAGACCATTTAGCACATTGGCAGATAAGTGCTTTGCGTATAGTTGAAGCAAACAGTTACTGCAGCCTGCACATTGCTAATACATTGCACGGACCTAAGCGAGACTGAAATTGTAGACAACAGATGCTCTGTAAACACAAATTGAGGCAGTTTGTAGAGCGGCCAATGTTTACCTAGAAACAAAGCTGGTTAGCCAAAACAATTGGAGGATCCAGGCATAGGCTCAAGTCCCCATAAGAAGGTGCGCACTGTGAGAAGCTCACCTTTGAGGACTATACTTCTGATATGAGGTCACCAGTCTAGATGAGGGTCGTATATTGCACCTAGGTATTCTAAGGACTCAACTTGCGGGATTTGGGCGCCACAATACAGTATACAGATATAAAGAGGGGATGCTGGAGGAAAAACGAGAATGGAAGATTTGTTCACGTTGAGAATTAAATGTAACTTACCCAGCCATACTTCCAAGGCATTGAGGTAGGCCTGCAATAGCTGGTAAAGTGAATGAATGTCTCTAGCAGAAGCAGAAAAAGCTATGTCGTCTGTATACACACAAGCTTTGATGTCACCCTGAACAGGAATGTCCCACATAAGTATGTTAAAAAGTAAAGGGGTTCACTGCCGACCAGCATCCTTTTCCTCAAGCGCGAGTTGCAGTATAGCTACAAAGCATTTAAACCCATGCGGCGTCGAGCCATCCCAGTACAATGAAGTTATTCTTCCTGCATTTCCTTTCCTTAAAAACCAATTTTTATTCCTCCTGCAGCTAATCAGCGCACGCCGCTTAACTCTCCGCGTTCCCATGTCAACGTCATGGTATGTCGGGGTGCCCGTCACGAGGTTGCTCTCTCTGTTCCCTTTCCCCCCGTTGCTGATGGAGGTGGTGGGGTTTTTGAGCTGTACGCAGGTTATGAGGGCCATTGTAGTGCGAACTTTGGATTTTGAGCTCCTCAGTACATGGGTGATTTTGCTTTCTGGCTTGATACGCTGCTAAGGATCGGTCCCGCTGCGTTGAGCTCAGCAGCAGAAGCCACTGAGCCACCGTAGCGAGTGAGATGTGGCGGCACACAAGCGGCACCAGTGATATGCCAGTGCATGTTCGACGGCACATCAGAGAGCATATTCACTTATCCTCAGCGCTGACTGGCCGCATGCAGGCGGAAAAGACCTAGCGCAGGGAGCGGTTTCGCGCACAATGCAGTGCATCATGCCCCTGTAACCAGTATGGCTGCCCTTAATTCGAACTCCCCTAATTTCGACGACTCCAGCACCAACCTCTTTTATCAGAGCAATAAAGCTTACTCTCTAACAAATTTTCTTTTCTTCGCATGAGATCCATGTACTTTAAATTATTCCTTAGCATTTTGAACAATCACAGCGATTTTACTGCGGTATTGCGGCACACATCCATGTATTTTTGAACCTGATGCCACGTATCACCATGGTGTGAAGGGCAGATTCGCTCTCGTAACTGCAAGTTTCAACAGCACTTGCATGAACAAAGAGAGAGGTAACAGCAAAGGGTTTATGGGGGTTTAACGTCACAAAGCAACTCAGGCTATGAGGGACACCATAGTGAAAGGCTCCGGAAGTTTCGTCCACATGAGGTTCTTTAACGTACACTGATATCGCACAGTACACGGGCCTCTAGAATTTCGCCTCCATCGAAATTCAACTGCCACGACTGGGATCAAACCCACATCTTTTGGGTGAGCAGACAAGCATACTAAGGCATTCAAATTATAGTCCCTTTAAATACGAACTGTTATGAAACTATTTCATACAAGCACCATCAGCAACTAGCAATATGGTTCATTGCTGCTGTCCAACTCACCATGGTATTTCCAAAGGATCTATCATAATTATTTGGTTTTAACACAGGTAACTTCTGCAAGACTGTCACAAGAGCAGAAAATGTTTATTTCGAACCTACTGAAAAAAAAAGAATCACCAACATACCACTCAAACAGGGCACATTTTCCATTTTATTCTATTTTCCTTGATTATATGCTTTACAGGAAACAAGTGGCAAGCCTTGTTAATCTTACTTTGAGTTTTAGAGATCACATGTGCATTTCAACACTTCTAGAGAAAAAGCTATACATGAATGGTCAAAGGCTACAGAATTTTATGGAACAAACACATCAATACTTTACACTTCTACTCCAGTTCAATGTGGCAGTGATGATAAATCCTGCAGGGCTATTTTATCGCTAATTGATCACAAGGCATCAGTGCCACTATGCAGACCATGGCCTCACGGTGCAACAAAATGATACAGGTGAGAATTAAGCATATAAAACATGCAGTATTTCTGTGCTTTCATGTTACGTACAAAACAAACTATTTACATGCAAGCATGTTGAACAGACTAGACAGAAAACATGCAGCTATTGAAAGCACTCAGCATTGAAGGCCAAGGATTTCCTTTACATCGTTATCACAGATGAGTAAATCTCAAAGTGGTGCACATGGGAGGTGCAACGCAGATCAATGGTTATGTTAACAGTGTCACATAATCTTTTTCACCTACATACAGCAGCAGCTGCTAACAAGTTTATGAGCCACAGTGCTCACTATTACCACAAGTGAAGTACCATGTATCGACACTGCACTTACAGAGCTTTTCATAAGGTGCTTCCCAAGTGCGGTTCTACCGTGTTCCTTATGCTCTGTAAGCTTTTTTCATCGAGAAACACTGCCCTCCTCAGTGCCCAAAGCACCCAGAGTGCCATGTGCACGAGAGAAGGCCTGTAGTTAGGGGTTGGATGCGGTTTAAACCAAAAGACATTGATAAAAGTATGCTGAATCCATTTTTAGAAATTCGGTTTCAATCAAAAAAGGTCAGTATTCCAGACGTGCATGTCACACCTAGCTGGCTATTGAGTACAAGTTACAGTAGGGCCACAGGAGAAAATTAAGGAAGAGCAGGAACCAGGAATATGACCTGACAATGGCATCTTTGAAATTTAGTTGGTTTTATGAGGTTTAACGTCCCAAAGTGACTCAGGCTATGAAGGAGGGCGTAGTGGAGAGTTCCAGGGAAAATTTCGACCACCTAAGGTTCTTTAATGCGCGTTGAAATCACTCAGTACGTGGGCCTCTAATATTTCGCCTCCATCGAAATGCAACTGCCACGGCTCAGATCGCCCCCATCTTTCAGGTCAGCAGCTGAGGATCATAACCACTGATCCACCATGGTGGCTTTGGAATTTAGTCCCATACTCAAAAGGCCGTGCAACCATCAGAGCAAAAACATGCACAGATGGCATGAAGTGTCATTTTCTGGCTTCCATAAAGGTTAAGAGGCAGTTTCATTGTTGCAGTTAGCATACAGGCTACACGATGTGCAGTCCTCTAGTTTGACACAGGGTGCGACCAGAATATGACGAAGTGCTTAGAACTAAACTTCCATGTACATTCTTGCTTCATGGCCTGATTATTTTTCAACATTTTTACTTTTTGCTATGACCACATAACTTCATTCTGCAAGGACAGCTCTTAGTACGACCATCTGTGTGTTTATTACTTCTACACGAGATGCTCGTGATAAAAAAAAAGGCCAAAATAAAATCTACATCACTTTTGACCCACAGGGACATCACATATTTGACACACACACACAAAAAAAGACTATCAATTTGTGCAGTGCAGCCAAATGCGATTAGGTGCGCTAGCATTTTGCTTTCACTTTGGTTCCGGTGTTCAGATCCATTGTTCACGGATGGAAGTTGTTCGGATAGCGATAATGAGTTAATGCTCATAGATGCAGACTTGATCATTCTCTACCTTACATCCTCATACCACTCCTGGCTCAGAGATGCAGCGTTAAGTGGTACGCCACTCCCATGCAATGGGGCTTGTGAGACCTCGGCTGCACTTCCCGAGCCACCTCTCGCGACCAATCATTAATTGAACTGCCACCTGCCACGGAGGGCATTCTGCCCACAACACAGTAGGCAGTGGCAAGTGAGCAACCTGCCAGGTGTATATATTTATAAACACACGCCTGGGCAGGTTGCCCACAACCTGGTGGGCAGCCTGCCAGAAAACAGGCTTCAAACAAACACATAGGCAGACAACCAAACAGACAAACACACGACGGCTAAGTGTGGGGATTGGCCAATATAAGTGCTGGCATGCTAAAAAAACAATGGAAGTTGCGTTTTAAAACAAACACCTAAAAAAGTTCCAAATTTTCAAAAAATAGAAACTGAGAAGTCAAACCTCTACCCATAGCACAGCAAGTGCTTTGATCAGACACTAAGCCTGCAAACTTGAGGAACGATATGCCCAAGGTTCTAAAGTATCAGTGATGAAAAGACGTGAGCAAAACATTTGAGGTGGCGGCTAATGCAATCGCCGTGTGTCATAAAATGACTCCTAAGTGCCGAAGGTAAAGCACACATACAGGTGTTTTCAGGGTAATTTACCCTGAAGGCAAAGCCATGAGGCATCAAAATATCTAACTAAATAGCACATCACGGGGTACATGGCCAGCACATGCCGGTATGGGCTATAAATAACATGGAACTACACAATTTACATGGTTAAGCAACTGTGACTACATCTGTACACACACATTCAATGTAACTGCACCTCACATGATGCACCTTTGATGGTTTACACAAAACATGATTCTCACACCACTCTAAAAATGTTAGTGAACTCCAAGCAACACACAGTCTCGCTTCTGCAGAGCCACCAGTTACCACTTTGTAGCAAAAACAAGCGACAGTGACCAAGTCAATCAAGCCGGAAAGGCAGCAAGATAAACTGCTTCATTCTTTTCACTTTTATGGGGCTTAACATCCCAAAGAGACTCGGGCTATGAGGGATACCATAGTGGAGGGCTCCTGGTATTTTAGACCAACTGGGGTTTTTTACTATGCACTGACATCGCACGGCACACAGGCCTCTAAAATTTCATCTCCACAGAAATGCGACCGCCACTGCCGGGATCGAACCCCTATCTTTCGGGTCAGCAGCCGAGCACCATAACCACTGAGTCACCGTGGCAGCTTTCTTTTCACTTGATTATCTATTCCCATCAAAAATTAATTTTACCGTGTAACCTTGCCTCGCTTATCATTTGCACTTGTGTGGTTTGGCTTCCCAAGATTTGTTTCATACATAAATGACAGTAGTGACGTGACTCAGATGAACCAGGCTTGGAATGAACTGAAAGGGACATTGAAGTAAATATCCAGCTGCATGCTTCAAGATAAGCTTTGTAAGACGCTATTAGGCCATTCGCCTGTGCTGTGGAAGTATACCAAGGGAACAGAAAATGCGGTAATGTGGACCTTGGCAATGCAGTATAATAATTGAAGGTTATTTTTGTCCCGTTTGCCTGTGCTGTTAGCTCTACCAGAATGATCCCGATAAGACAAAGAAGTAGTTTTTGTCACAATAAATACACGCCAAAACTGAACAATAAGGATTTCTTAAATGGTTGACTTCACCAGTCATACTAAAAGTGTAAGAAATTCAAACGTTCTCTCTGAAGAGGGCTTTCTGGTAAAGAAAATGCATCTAAACAAGAATGAAACACACTGAATGTGTTCTAGGGACTACGAAATTCACTTTCTGGAAGCAAATAGACAAGGTGTGAAACTGTATTTAGTGTTGTTTAAATACTTGCTTGTGCTCTACCACACTTCATTTCTACCTTTCCATTTTAGCAAAAACAGCTATCAAGACGTGAAGCCCCACTTGGAATAGTGTACAGGTTCATATCATAACATTCTCTGCTATAAAGGGCCACAGAGGACAACCCCATCAAATTTTCCCTTTCAGTAAAAATTGACTGTGCACCACTTTCTTGCCATGTTGATGCTTGTCTCGGCGTGAAAGATGCATTTATTGCAGGGAAAATCATATCTAAAAATTTCCAGCCCTCGATTCAAACTCGTGACATCTGCACTGAAAAGGACTCCGTGATCACAATTTTGAAGTGAATCGTGGTGTAACCAATCCTCTGAGATCCGCACTCAAAAAGCTGCGTCAATGCACCACTGTTTACTTGTGAAATGGGCCAGCAATGATGACACCTGCATTTCGTTTCTTTTTTTCGCCTTTTCTAGCTTATAAAAGCTCTGCTTTCAATAAAAGTGGTGTCTTCGTTGTTAGAATGCAGTAATCCATCAATACAGGCCAACTTCAATTTGTCCTCTGCGTCCCTTTAAGCCAGGCAGTACAAGCCATACAGCAACATGTGCACGTTCACCTTAAAAGTGCCATCAAACATGGAACCATGATGGGTATGATATGTGGGGTTTAACATCCCAAAAGTGCATTTGGGTTATGAGAAATGCCGTAGTGGAGAACTCCAGGATAATTTCAACCACTGTGGCTCCTTTAATGCCTAGCAGTAAACAAAGAAAAAAAATGCCAACGTGCTGTGCAGTGTCTGTGCACGTTAAAGGAACTCCGAGTAAGTAGTCACAATTAATCCATAGCCCTCCACAATGGCATATTTTTCTCTCTCCCTCTTTCATCCCCTCCTGCACATCAGGGGCCGGGTATCAGACATGAGTAATTATTAGTGTATTTCAATTGGCAATCCAGAGCAAGTTTTGTTTTACTCCACAAACCGAAAATAAGCTTTCAATGGGCCATCTGAATTAAAAGCCCGGGTTCCAATCGTGGATCAGGAGCAACTCGCTCTGTGGCGGATCGTCCTGTCTTGACGTATCCAGCCATGAGCACGTCTTTTGCTCCGTTGATTTGGATTTTCCGACACCATGGCAGATTTTGTGCTCCTTCACAGATTCAGAGAAATGCTCCAGAATGTTGATTGGAATATGCCATAAAAAATCTACTGCACCTTTTCACTACCTGAACAAAAACAAATGTACAGGCACCTAGAGCACAGTCTTCATATTGAAACAAACCTAGGATGAAGAGAAAGCCCTCATGCTAGTCGCAATATGAAGTTATTCACTCAAATACAACTCATTCTAACCGCTTTAGTACATGAGCCCATTAAATGTAAGCAGTTGTGTATACTATATGCAGTCTATCAAGTAGATAAGGGAGTGCTTTTGACAAAAATAATTTAGTAGCAGGAAGCACCTTACAGTATATATTAGTTAAGTGCTTTGCTATTCTGTGAAAAGCTACACTTTCCTTCACTACTCATTTTCTTTTCAACTGACAGTGTCAACCTTCCAGATTTCAATTAACTTTTTTCAACACGCACAAAGCAGTTCTTGGAAACCATCACATGGTCTGAGGGTAACTTAAATGCCCAGAGGTATAAAAACATGAATCAAAGCAATCAAACATGCAGTGTCTCATGAAACACAAAGCATTAAAGGATCACTAACTTGCCTAAGGTTGTACGCTGAGAACAAGCTGCACAAGACAATAATAATCATTAAGCTGCACACTCCAACAAAAACTGTTTATAAAAGGCAGGAACTGACAGATGACATCAGTGCCACAAATCGAAAAACCTAAGACAAGTATTCGAGCACTGATACATCACCAAACTTGTGAAGGAGGAGTCATCATTCAAACAATACATGGCACTGGGCTACTGATATGCACATGTCTGGAAGAACAGTACTGCGTTAAAAAGACAGACAAACCATACATGATGAACACTACACCCAGTGATGTGTGGCATAGTAGTATCAACCATCGCCTTACTACAGATCAGAAAAAAAGCTACAAAAGTAAACTTTTTCTGCTGATGCAGCATTAAATGTTTGCTTTGATTGTTTAGAACTTTCTGGCTGAAGATGAGAGTTGTTTCCAGTAGTATAATAATTTATTTACAAACTAACTACGGCCAGTCCCACTGCTAAGTGTGCTATAACAATATGTGCAAATATACTGTATTTACCAGCATATGATGTAAAGGTCAAATGCCAATACTACACATTAAATTTCAGGAAAAGTCTGCAGAAAAGAGTACATGAAGATAGTACTAGTCAATGAAAGGCCTAGATCATGAAGACACAGTTTTACATTCAGTATCCAATCAAAAAGATGCCCTCAAGCAAGGGCGTCCGCAGAACCTTAGGCAAGGGGAGGGGGGGCCCCCGACGGCTGGGGATAAGGAACGAAAATTAGAAACAGCAAATTAGTGCTAGGCTTGCAGAACATACATTTGGTTTTATTAATGAACAAAGAATTAAACTTAATAAGTAAAATGCAAAAACTTATTATCACCTAAGCGTGCTAATCAGTTTAGTTAGTTTAGTTTATTTATTTATTGGGCACACAGCTGCGGTTGATCAGCTGGACTCGGCTGCAGCCTACTATCGCCCCAGTTTAGTTTATTGGGGTTTAACGTCCCAAAGCAACTCAGGCTATGAGGGACGCCGTCGTGAGGGGCTCCAGAAATTTCGACCACCTGGGGTTCTTTAACGTGCACTGACATCGCACAGCACACGGGCCTCTAGAATTTCTCCTCCAAAGAAATTCAACCGCCGCGGCCGGGATCGAACCCGTGCTAATCAAACTGTGTAGTTGTTTTCCGCTAGTGCATTTAAAAATATCCGAAATTCCAGGCAGGGGCAGCCGCCCCTTGCCCCCCCCCCCCCCCCCCCCCCATTTCTTCCAGACACCCATTCTCAAGTCCAATCCAGACTATGGCAATCTCAATGCAGAAAGCAGCATTAATGGGAGTACATTAAAACTGCACTTTCCCAGGCATTTTTCACAAACAGGGCCAATTTCCCCGCAGAAGCAAGCTAACGAATGCAGGACCTCATTTCGAATTCCTCAAGTTGTCTACCCACCTTTTTCAATGATTCCCTCTATTTTGGATTCAGTCCCCTCAGTGCGCGCCAAATGGCAGTGTGGCACTCGTGGCAGTAGTAAATTTTTACATTACATGGATAAGCTATAACAAGGAAAACAGCCTATTCCTCACAAATTGTACACACCACGGAGGTATTGGGTAAGAACAGTTGAAAATAAGTGCCACACAGCATCAAGGTTTCTAAACCTCGACTTCTTTAATGCCGCCATGCAGGCTGTCAAATGTTGTGAAGTATGATGCAAAACTGAGTGCAGTGTCAGTGCTCATCCAAAAGATGTTCATAATGATGACGTATTCTATCAGCCCAAGAATGGCACCACCTGTCACATCGCCGACAAAATGCCTTCCCAGTAGCACCCGCGATGCCACCACTGAAAGGCTCCACGCCAGCAAAATGGCTTTGAAGACTATGTTGAGCGCTGTGTAATTGAGGAACAGGCATGCAAGGAAGATAACCCGCGATGCATGGCCCGATGGAAATGAGTGGTTGTCCACCGATACGGTGAAGAACATGTCGTTGCGGTTAGCCAGGGGTCGCTTTCGCCGAGCTGCTGCCTTGATGCAGGCCACGGCAATGAGGTCCAGCACAAGTGCTGTGAATGAAGCAAGATGAGAACTCACAATATGACAGTGGCCACA
Source organism: Amblyomma mixtum (assembly GCF_055824585.1). Lineage (NCBI taxonomy): Eukaryota > Metazoa > Arthropoda > Arachnida > Ixodida > Ixodidae > Amblyomma > Amblyomma mixtum. The sequence continues at coordinate 255,943,312 of NC_143014.1, read as the reverse complement.
GTTGAATTATGGACAAAAAGGCATAACAGCGAAGACATACATGATGAGTGCTATGCGCCGTTCTATGTAATCATATTTCTATGCTGGAAATTCCTTGCAGCAATGCAATTCTTTTTCAAGCTCAAGAAATAATATGCACTCTCTTCTCTCCCCACCCCATTCACATATGTAACGAGGGACTACAGAAACGAGAGTGCTTAGAGTTTCGGCCAGTAATTTCAAGCATGCATCAATATTTGATTACAGTGGGACTATTTGTGTCTGTGCCCCGCCGAGACATGGACCAAGATGGCCTGGAATTGTGTCTGCCCGTTCAGATCAGCAGTACAGAGTCGATCACACTTCTCTAGACTGCTTGAGCGGTGCCGTCCGGTGGAAATAATGCGAAATTCTAAAGAAAGCACTGACTTTCACTGATAATACTTGCGCCGGGGAGAAGCCTAATAGACATGTGCACCACACAGGCACCAGCGCCTTACCCCCAGCAAAGCAGCTGCGATAAGATTTCAGTTCATTTGCTCCCCAGCACACTGCTCGAGCGCTCTAGACAAGTGTGATCGACTCTGTACACACTCTGCTCTGCTCTGCTGACATCCTACACCAAGAAGACGATAAATGTTGGCACAACCAGAAACTGTTTTCATGTGACAGGGTCCGCACAACAAGGCACATGCTCAATGGCAAAGTTTATAAAACAAGGAGGTCACAGCACACATACCTAGCAGCAGGTTGACGTGAAATGCCTCAAGCTCTCGGTCGCTCACAAACCAGATGACCACGCAGGTGCCCAACAGCCATGGAATGCCATGTGCTGAGTACTCGAGTGCCTGCATCAGGGGCCGGTACTGGGCCAGGGGTGAGTCCTTGCGTGCGGCCAGGAACAGGCCACTTGACAGCTGCTCATCGGCTGCCTTCAGGCGCACTAGCACAGGGTGCTGCTTCCAGCTAGACATGGCACAGCCACCACTTTCCTGCATGGCAAGCAGCAGCTCGGTTGTGCATTGCAGTAGACATCATCCAAAGGAGGGGTATCAAACACACAGCCTGCATGACCTTGGGCGGGCTGCTGGCCCTTAAGATTTCAGCCTTTCTTCCAGAAGCACCGTGCCACAAAGGTGCCGAGGGGGCAGAGCACTAGTAACACCTTGGCCTCTTTTCCATCTGCACCACATCTCTCTATCGCCATTCACGGTCTCAACGCTGGCTGGCTGCTCACCACTTTCTTACCTGTAAGTACAGTCGGGGACAAAAGTCTCCGGACCACGTGTTCCTCGAACGAAGCTGATAGCTCTACTATCAGACAGCGGCTGGAGACCACACTTGTGAAGATGAAAGAACAAAAATTTAATTTTTACCTCCACAAGTGTGCCCTCCAGCCGCCGACTAATAGCAGAGCTATCAGCTTCGTTAGAGGAACACGTGGTCCGGAGACTTTTGTCCCCGACTGTACTTGGCTGGACAGTTTTTGTGAAAATTGAGGTAGAGCAGACTCCTACCTAAGCACTATCCCGAGCTGCAAATCACCATTTGAATTCTGCTACATCTGAGGTGGCAGGAGTATTGAAGTGGACATATGTATGGGTGGACTCCCCTCTCCCCTTTCTAGCTGATCTGCTGTGGGAGACAAAAGTTTATCAGTGTGGCCTATGCGAAAAGATGAGTTTGAGATCCCTGATATAAAGCAAATGCATGTGCTAGCTACTACCGAGAGGTAAGGTTAATATTGCTTCCCTTCAAACATAGGTGACGGGTTCTAAATAAGAGAACCAGGGCTGGTTAAATGGGGAAGCAGACTTAAGCTGCTGTGCAGTGAGCTGTAAACACAATGCAGTTTCTCTATCCTACCACATCCGATACGAAGCGACAGGGACCAGAGACAGCCTGGTTACTCACAGCATGGGTTGTTTACAGTGGCTTCACTAAACTTCTCAGGGTCACCTAACAGCCTAGCACAACCAGAAAAAAGTGTGCCGCACTTAGCTTGAAATCCAGTTTTTCCTTTTCCTGCAGTTGAACAAAGATGCTCCTGGCACTTTTTCCCACAAGCTTCTGGCTACATCCTTGATAATTAAATTTCAAGTTTAAGTTGGGTGATTAAACACAGCTCAAGGCATAAGGCAGAGATTTACGGTCTTTAGCAGAAAGCTGCAGAATGTGCTTAGAGCATGGAAAACATTGAGCTGCTACTGTTGTAACTGGTCTACATAAAAAAAAAAAAGACCCATCACAACTTGCACGTACTTGTGCCATTAGCAAGAATAACGGATACATTCATACACTCCACGAACATGAGTGATGACAGGCATCGGCTGATACATTAAAGTGGTGTACTTTCCACGTTTTTGCTTACAATGACAATGCAACTTCACTAACAGCAATAAGACACAGAAATAAAGGGCCACATTTCCTGGTTGGGTGCACACAGGGGTTGCACTGGTGCTCACCTGACTCTGGCTTGCACCAATGCCAAGTTCTAAAAGAGGTTCTGGCACAGAATCTAAAAAGAGTTTGCTGCCAACTTGCTGCGGACAACTTACAATGCACAGTGACTTCATTATCACAAGCATGACAATGCAAGAGGGCAATATGAGTGTGGTTTTATTATGTGTGTCCGCTAGGCCACACTAAACCACTCTACTCCCAAATATAATACCCGCATGGGCTAGTTGGTATACAAGGTGCACGGTCTTGATAACAGGAAAGCAGCGCGGGGATGAAAAACGAAAAGCACTGGCTCTGTCGTCCTCGTCTGTCTCGTCCATGAGCCATTTCATTGTGATCATGGTACTGCTGGCTAGCACTGTATTTAATAATTTGCACACTCATACTGAAGGCGCTAGATGATTCGTGCGACTGGCAGCGAAGAGATGCCTGTCTGCCAGTCTACAGCGGAGCTAGTGGTTAGGCATGACATCAGCTTGCCAACCCACCGGCTCGTATGCAGAGATGGAGACCGGCGTGCGCTTATAAAACGTCAAAAATACAATTCACCGCAGAAAAAAATGTTTGAAACAATGATTATACTTGGGGACAATTGCATCGCTGGAGTGAAATTTCACTGCTTTCGTAAAAAAAATTGTTCAGAAACACTTCGTCTACAGCGCACGCGTCACAGTTCCAGCTTCGAACTGGCAAGCGACTCTTCACGTTGTAGATCTCACCAAGGCAACAGCACAGACTATATGAATGGGCTGTAATGTCGCTCTAGATGCTGGCTTCGGGTTCAAACTCCTAGGCGATGTGGTCAACTGAAGCAGCAGTTTCGATCGGACAAACCGCAACCATAAGAGCGCAAGCAACAAGTATCTAAGCGATGAACGACATTCAACCAGCACTTTTGCAGGCAGTAAGTAACCATGCCCGAGATTTTGGCCAGAGACACAAATGTAACTTCGCTGAGCTGGTTAACAACGCTTACTTGTATATATAGCTACGGCACGCTATCCCCCCTAAAAATACTACTTCACCGTTTTCCAGTCATAAACCTTCACAGCAGAATGAAGACACATATGACAGAAACGAAACTTCTAACCAGCTGAATGCGAGCATGGCAAGGTGGTAAGAGCAAGGATGAATGGGGATGACACAACTAATGACACAGACTAAAACGTTGCTGTAGCAAGAAAATAAATGAGAAGGAAACTACGAGACCCACCCACTACGTCTGTTGTTCCAACAACCTTCCACGAAAAGCCGATACCCGCAAAAAATGCAGTCACGGAGACAGAGGCTGCGAAAACTGCAAAATGAAATTACAACAAAAAATAAGCCGCTGCCTTTGTTGCTAGACGATGTTTACATTATGCTCTAATTTCATACGACTGAACAATGTCAAAATTAAAATTTTTTTTGCTTAAATAGAAGCAATAATCATGCTCTATGCATCTTCATTTATAGTTTGTAATTACAGCGTTTTATAGAATATTTATGGTCCTACGGTGCTGTACTTTAATGTTCACAGTTCTTGTTGTCTTGCGCCACCCAACGGGAGCAGCTTGGAAGCAGTGCAGAGCGCGCGCTTTTTAGTGCCGCGCGAATGGTATGGACTATCAACAGTGGTCGTGATCCAAGGGTGGCTGCCCGCGAACAAGATTTTGTCTTGCGGAACTGGCAGAAGCGTCAAATGTCCTAAATTCCGTAAGCTCTTAGTAGCTCGTAAGGACGCAAGTGAGCCCCGGTAGGCTCCATCGACAAGTGGATCGCGTGATGGACTACGATGACTACGACGAGTACGAAGACCTCTACGCGGACGAGTTAGCGCTCGCGGACGAGCTTCACAGCCGTGAGTTTCCACCCGCATTGAGCGATCGATGTGCCAGATACCAACGCGACGAACACAGATGAATGACTTCTGTTCCTCTCACTGTTCGAAGGCTTCCCGATTGCACGCTTTTCGACCCTTTAAAAAGCTCGCAGTTCACCTGCGTTGACCGTAATGTTTGTGTTGGGCAGTATATGTCGCTGTTGGTTGTGGTTTCAGAGTTCCATTCGGGCTTTGGTGCAAGTCTAATGGTGAATTCCAATGGCAGATCGGGATCAAGTTTTTCTGCTCGGTTTGGATCAGTCGTATTCCAATGGTAAAATGGGAGCGCGAGTTGTATGTTCCAATGGCAGATCGGGATCAGGCGTAAATCCCGGATCGCTCCGTGGAGCAGCGATTCTTGATCTGCCGAAATCGGCGGATTTGACCGGAACCTCGCGTGACGTTTTCTTTTCCGCCGCGTCTGCTTCCGGTCGCGACCGGCAGCAGCCGCTTCGTTCCTGTCGTCGCTACGTGGTGAGCCGGGCGAGCCGGGACAGACGGGCACTTTCCAGTCAACAGTGGACGGCAATGATCTTGCCTCGAGCCGTGCGGCACTAATTTTGCTTCATGGAAGTGACAGTTCCGACTCGGGCACCGAAAGCTCAGAGTCCAGCAGTGAAGATTCGTCTGAAACGGACAGCGAGTGTGAAGCTGCCGGCCTGTATATGCCTGCCGCCGGCGTCAGAAAAATGCGCTAATATTCTTTGTTCGCGTTCATAACAAGCCCTGGAGTAGAGGAATGTAACAAATGAATCATTTTTGAGGATCGTTGGCCAATACCGAGTTGCTGGTAGAAGTGATAACTGCGATACAAGCAAATTTCTTCCTGATGCCCAGTGCGGCTGGCCTGCTGTCTGCTAGCTCCGCTGTTGGAGGCGTCGCAGAAATCGATCATGTCTTTATTTTATTATGAGACGAGGAGCACAGTAAAACGGTGACGCGAGTAGCACCTTTACTACAGCGCTGGCCAATTCCGAAGCGCCCTCAGCTGCGGCATCGATGAAAAACAGTTAGGCTTAGCGACGACTACGGCAGCCAGGGAGAAACGTTGGCCGGGGGGCAGCGCAGTTCGTCGCTCGGCGTGTCCGCGGGCGGAGTCGTTGCCGAAAGCTCGACTGTCTCGCTGATTGGTTCAGCGGCTTGCGTCTCGCAGTCGCAAGGCTGGAAAATCGAGCAGCGAGCAAATTGCCTGCGCGTCGTCCGCCACTTCTTTCGTGAACGGTAGGGACAGGCTCACCGGCTCTCCGAAGACCGCGGCCGCATACTCGCGTGTGCACGGAGAGTGGGCCATCCTGTAGTACATACGCTTTGGTTTTGGTTTTACATTACGGCCTTCGTACTACCTCCTCCTTGTTTCGCCGAGACGGCGTCTGTCAACGCGGAGATCGCGCCTCGCGCAACTCCTGTCGCACTCGAACACGAAGCTGGCAGACCGCAGGGCGTCCGCTCCGGCGGCGCGCCTAGTTTCCGCGGTCGCCGCTGCGGCGCTGGCGTCGCGCTCCCGAGGGATCACTGGCATTCCAATCGCAAACTGGGAGGTGGCAAATCTACGCGCTCCGACGCGCTCCGTACGCGATCCGACGGAGCGGTCTCGATCTGCCATTGGAATTCAGCATAAAAGAAGTGCCGACTGTGATGGGGTTCTGATACACCTTCGGCACTGGACGTAGGGCAGCAACGCCTCCTAATCACACTGACTTTGCTTACTCCTCTGTTCTTATTGGAACCTCTTCAGAAGAGCGTAGAAAGATGCCTAATGTTACAAAACTAGCGACAGTGTCGCATTATGGAAAGCAAGTTTAGTAAACGCGAATTGCACATTTTGTGTTATGTGCGGCATTCACTTTACAACGGCACCGTGTAATATGATCGAGGGAGTTCTATCCTTCACTTGTGTGTTTCACACACTGCTATACATTCTGTGAAGCATTCTGTTTACGAAAGCTAACGTAAAAGTAACGTCAGCTAACGTAAGTCCGTGTGCATAAATGCATGTTATGCATGTTACAGCTTCAGTGCACTTCGGTGAGATACCTTTCTTTAGTGTGAATTAAAGTGCATGCCTCGGAGCAATTTGATCACTTACAACGGCAAGTTTAGTCATCGTCTGTTCCATGCAATCACAATGGTATCGTTATCTTCATAATTTCATAGCTTAACAAGGAACATAAGTTTGGTGACCTCGGATGTTTCTAACAAAATCATTGGAAAAGTCTAGTATTCTTGTTTCAACTTTCATGCCGTGTTGATTGCAAATGCTTTCTTGATTTCTGTAATTTTCATTTTTTTGTGAATATGTTAATTAGGAGGCATATGTCTTGAGGTATATGGAAAATGATGGCCAAGTTTTGCCTTTCTGTTAGATGTTGTTTGGGATGTGGTTAAATCCCGACACGTTACCAGCTGCCTGTGTTCATGTTTAAGCTGCAATATTGCAATTGTGATACCAGCAGCAAATTAAGTGACCATTGTTCTTACAAACATCAATGTAGCACCAAAAGCTTTTGAGCATTTTGCTTAATCCTTGAGTGATTTTTTGGGCAGATTCTCCTGATGCTTCAGCTCCCACAGGTACTGGAAACTGAGTAGCATTTGCCCATGGCAGTGTCTGGTTCATACATTTATAGTGTTAAGACAGGATGTTAACCTAATATGTGTGTAATTTTGTCTTTCACATGCAGAAAGGAACACGAGAAAATGTTCAAAAATACTGAGAGAAAAAATAATTTCTGTTGAAGTGTCACTCATATTTTTGGCTTGCATCATGTGCAACAGGGAGTAGTAACACATAGCATGTTGTATCTGCTTGTTATCCTGTTGCATCTTGAAATGGTGGTTACTGTGGAAACAAAAGTGGGCTTTATTTGAAGAAAACAAAACAGTCGTGCAACATAATGACCAAGCACATGGGTAGAAAAAAATGGAAGACTTTGCAACCCATCAGTATATCTTTTCTGCCTGGCTGCATTAATATTAATAAAAAAAAAAGGAAACTTCATCTCTACTGTTTTGTGATCCTTTAGCTTAGCACTGCTGGTACCTGCTTATTTCTGGCAAGCATTTATTGGATGCCTGGCCATGGTAGGGCTGGTTAGCAAGTGTACTTAACAAAATGTAAGCTTGATGAGAAGAAAGCTTCCGAACTGAAGAACTGCTGTGGAAGAACTGCAAATTCAGAGAATATATTTGCTATCTAAAAATGCAGTAGGAGAGAAGAAATTGCAAGTTTTCAAACTAAACAGACCACGTTCTTGCATGGGGATTGGCAGATCTTGCAGAGTCACTTGGCCTTCCTTGTTTAGCTCCTATTTTCATTGTGCCCTGGTTGGAGAAATTAACTGCTTCTGCAAAACTGTGCTTTTCCTCTCACCGCTTGTGCAGATGAACCGCCAGCACAGCTGTCTGACCGGGTTCTGCATGGCAGAGATGACTTTTCGGAGCAGGACACCCCGCGGTCCTCCTCTTCGATGGCAAAAAGAACACTGGAAGATGTGGCTGAGAGTCCATTGGAGCGTGCAGCTACCCCTACCCTCGGTGAATTTCTTCTTTTTGAAAGCAGTGCTTTGTGCTAACTTGCTTTGCACATCACTCAATTTCATTTGCAACTGCGACCTTTTGTTCAAAAGCTGAAAAGTAATTGTGTACCTCAAGATACCCTTTGACCTCAGAGCCCAAGAAAGAACTAGCTGTATTAGGATACGCAGAATGTTTCTGTGCATTCCTTTCTTGCATGTAAAAAATGAATTGCAGGTGGTATTTGTGACATCAGCTGGTTGTCAGTCTTTTCTGAATGGTCTTCGCGGTGGCGCAGTGGTTGCGATTTTTGGCTGCTGACACCGAAAGACGCGGGTTCAATTCCGACCGCGTCGGTAGAATTTTGGTGGAGGCGAAATGCTAGAGACCCGTGGGCTGTACGAAGTCAGTGAATGTTAATAAACCCCAGGTAATCGAAACTATCCGGAGCCCACCACTACGGCGTCCCTCATAGCTTGAGTCGCTTTGGGTCATTCAACCCCATAAACCAAGCCAAACAAATGTTTTTTGAAAGTTTTACAAGATAAACTTCAAAAAATGAGGCATGTAGAAAATGGGTGACAAGAAGATTGATGGAGTTGAGTTTTAGTGGAAGCACATTATATCAGCAGCAGGGAAGGTGACTGTTGTGAGTCAAGTATCAACCATCCTAGTTTATAGAAAGGAAGACTGTGAAGGGCATTGTCTTGTTATGTGAGGTTGATTTTTTTTTGTTTATCTACAGCAGGCATGTTGTGTTGTGTACATCAGTGTCTTCTTTTCATGGAAATGCTTATCGTTTGCTTCATGATTCCTACACTTGATGGTCAGACCTTGCACTCACCAATCTGTTATTCATGTTTTGTCTTTCGCACAGGTCTTTGATATGTGGACACTTCTGGATTCACCAGAATGTCCATCCCATTTGAGTACTAGGCGTAGCATGAATGCGACAGTTTTGCTGTATACAGTTCTCACAGAACTTTGAAGTATGTTGTCTGGGTTGCAGGGTTTTCTCTTGGATCTTGGTTAATTAAAGAGGAAACGAGAATGAATTTCACAATGTTGTGTTGACGGTGTTACAGAGGCAGTGATGGAGTAGAACTTTGCTGCTGGTGTACTCAGAGTGGGTGTCAGGAAGCTTGCCGAGGCCTTTATTTTTTTATGAAAGGTATCATTGGTGGGGCACTTGTTCGCTATACCAGTGGCTCTAAGGTGAGAATTTGCTAGTGTTTCGTGTTTTACTTTTAATGCGATAGCGTTAAAGGCCTTGTTCACCAGCAAATCCACTGTCAGCATCAGTGTTGTGAGTGAAAAATCACGGGCATGGCTCTGGCAGGTGGCCCCCAGAGAGCAGTCTAGGAGGTAGATGGGTCATCTCGGTCACGTGACCTTGCGGTGTCATCTCAACCTGCCCACCGTGGCAGGTGGCAGTTAAATTAAGCAACTTGGGCCGCACAACTCCCACCGCTGGGAGCACCTACCTGCCATCGCAGGGCAGTGGCGCATCGCTTAACCACTGCAGCACTGCCAGGAGGGATGTGAGGACTCTCAGGGATCTATGAATGTAAAGTACAGAATGACCTTCTGCAAATATGAGAATAAAACCATTGCGCTATCCCATCATACCTATAAGGCAGAGCTTAAGTGTCCTCTCCAGTGATTTTTTGCCAATTTTGCAGATAATTTGTGGGATTAAAAGTTCTACAGATGTGATCAGAAGGGACTCTCATAGTGTTCAGTGGCACTTTTCTTGCTAAACAATGGTGGGATTAGAAGTAGCGCTTTCGTAGCACCTGCCCTCACCAAGCCTATGCTTGGGTAAGGTGGAGTTCAAAGAGGGCAGAATTATTTTTTGATTGCAGCATGGGTAATTTGCGTCATGGGTTATATCATTTTGCTCGCGTTTGCTTTCTTTGATACTGGCACAAAAGCAGTCTAGTCGATGCATATGACAGTGCGCACCGTTTGTGTATGGCCATGCCTTCTTATTCTTAATTTATCATCTTTGCTTTGTATCTTGCTCGAAATTCATATTCAGCTGGCTCATTCTATCACCATAGTTCAAACTTAAAAACTGGTGTAGAACCGTATGGAAAAATGGCATGCGTTAGGAGTGTATTGAAGGGCACTTATTTGAATCATGTTTGCCACACGGGTGTGCATTGCAGGGTCTGTTCGGAAGAAGCTGAGACTCGAGGACGATGGATCAAACTCTGCTTCTGAGTTTTCTTCTCCAAAAAAGCTAATCATCGACGAAGGCAGGCAAGGTGCTGAGTGTGCTACTCCAGGTGTAAGCACAGCACAAGAAGAAGATCTTGCCACACTTCCGATGCCATCGCCGCCGCCCCTTGCCAGTACTGAGGAAGAATTGTTCCAAACACAGTGGCAGGATGCCAGCTCCTATGTGCTGACTATTGGACTTAGGGGCAGTAATGGTCGGCTGAAGTTTGTTGGGCTGAGAGATAGCAGCTGGGCTGACGATGTGGAGGTGAGTGGCTGGAGCTCTGCTGTCTTCTATTTGTTTGTGCTTGCGTTTTGAATATCCATACATCTTGGAAGTGTCACTTGCATAGCTAATGGCCCACATTTTCTTGAGGGAAAATTCAACACTTTTTTTTTTTGAAAGCTGCTTTTGCAGATGAAGTAGAGCTGGACTTCATTGTTAGCATTTTCGCACCAAGTTCTGAGTTGCAGCTTGGACCATCAGTATATACACTGCGTTGTATGTAATTTAGGGTCACCTAAATTGACTTTCTGGCTATGTGTTTGGTAGTAGAGAGACTTTTCAAGTGCATTTTGTAATGCAGCTTTTTCTGCTTGTGTTGGTTCCCCTGAAAACTATGGTTGTTTAAAGATTTCTCAGCGCAGTCTAACCAGATTCGTGTAATGAGTATCGCATCTCTCTGAATATAAGTGGGTCATAAATCTAGGCAGAACCCTGAACGGGGCACTGAGGACAGCTCTATCTAATTTTTGCTTGTAGTAACATTCGACTGTTCAGTTCGTTGTGGCTGTGTTGACAGTTGTTCTGCAGCAGTCACTTATTTATCGCTAAAGAATCTACCTTCTTCACAACATGTGTTGCCCTCTGGGGAGAGGGGGGAAATTCGTCTACTACCCAGGAAACTGGTTGAAACAAACGCGTGTTAAAGATGCAGGTGCGATCTGGTTCTGTGAGGCGCTAACTGTGCTGGTGAAGGGCAAAGTGTGTGCGTGACAGCTGCTGCCGTCTGTCACCTGCGCCTGTCACAAACATCAATTCCACATGCGCGGTAGGGGCTGGCGATCTATTTTTAATCAATGCAGCTGGAGAAGCAGAGGCTCAGTGGTTAGGGCACTCGGCTACTGAGCCGGAATTCCCGGGTTTGATCCTGGCCGCGGCGGCCATGTTTCGATGGAGGCGAAATGCAAAGGCGCCTGCTTGTGCTGTGCGACGTCAGTGTACGTTGAAGATCCCAGGCAGTCAAAATTATTCCTGAGTCCTCCACTACGGCACCTCTTTCTCTCTTTCTTTCACTCCCATCTTCTTCCCTCCCCTTACGGCGTGGTACGGGTGTCCACCGAGACATGCGAGACAGATACTGTGCCATTTCCTTTCCTCAAAAACCAAAAAAAAGGAGAGGCACGCGTGTGCAGAGCAGCCAAATGAATGGAGTTCTCTCGCCACTCAATTCAAGCACGTGGTTTTGGTTGCGGCGTTGAGATAATTATAAACTCTGTGATTGATTCATTGATTGATTGAAACTTTATTCAGACACAACTAGATCGCTAGATCCTTTGATCATTGGAGCAAGTGGATGACAGTGTGGTCTAGTCTCAGAGTTCCGCATTCAAAAAAAAAGTTTACATCATTGCAGTTTTCGTCTGAAAACAACCAGTGGTAGCAGCGTTTTTTTTAAATCTTTTAGCTCATAAAAGCTCTGTGTTCAGTGATGGTAACCTCTTTATTATTAGAGCGATGTAATGAATTGATTATAAGCCAACTTTAATTTGCCCTCAGTGTCCCTTTAACTTTTTCCTTAGCCGCTCTAAAACAGGTAATTTCAGTGTGGTCTGCATAAAATTTTTTTCACATATTAATTTGAACATTTTTTTTCATTGCAGTGTACCATAGTGCAACCAGTATAATTCTTTTTTTATCGGTACAAACAAAAATGAGGTATTTTACTTAAAAATAAAAATGTTCTAAAAAATGTTTTAGACTATAAAAAAGTCTAAAAAAATGTTCAACATATTGAGTTGGAAAATAGAATAAAAAATTTAGATTATACCTTTTATGTGTTATTATGCCAAAAAATAGTAGTAGTCGAAGTTATAGAACTCTTCATGCTAAACTTTCCGGTCAGCAAAAGAAATTAATTGCTCACAAACAGCACTGTGAGCTGCTCTGCAGTGCAGTGGCAGAATGAACTGTCCTGCAGATAACTGCGTCTGCTACGCAGCAAGTTGCACAGAATTATTCAGAACATGCATGATGCCTTCAGAGAGGCCCTGAAAGGAACGAATCTCCTCGGAAACGGCGAAAATGAAAGTTACAGACAGGCGCCTGTCGACAGTCCTGGCTGGGAGAAGAATCATCTCTGTCTGAACTAAAATAAGAACACTGGACGTCGTCTTTTCGCACAGATCTGTCGCGTGCACCAACAGAGTCAAGTGTTGATGCTGTGAAATCGTGAGAACACCGTTGCTGCTGAGAAGGGTCAGTGCAAGAAGAGGACACCACCCTGAGCACCATGCTTGCTCAGCTGCTCCACGTTGACAGCTTTCGTGCAAAGTTTAAAACTACTCCGTCGTGTGGCTGACAAAAAAACCATTTCCGACACTGAACTACAGTCCTTTCACAACATACTGATTGGCATTACTTGTTCATCTCTTTTTTTGTGTGGTGTAGTGCCATTTCCATCACCTGTAGCATGCCTGACATATATTTGCAGCCTTGGGGCGTTACAAGCTGGTGTTTGGATTGACGCACTACTTCAGGGAATAGTGTAATGCAAGGATGTCTTGCAGCATCAGATTTTTTTACTCTGACACTGCTGCTTTCTTTGCTCTTTTTTTATTTCTTTCCAGCTTCTGCTGCCCAATAATCGCCACAGAGGCAGTCTTCTTTCACGGCCTTTTTGGGATGTTTGGACTGATGCACAGGCAGAGGTAAGGCTTTGCTGTCTTTTATCTGCTTTCGCTTGCAAGATATATATTTGGCCTCCTGTAGCTGTAGTAGTGTGCTGCAGCTTCTGTTAGTTTTACGTGGGTTAAGTTTTGCACTAATTTGACCTTATTCGAAAGTGTTCACAGTGGTAAAAAGTTTTCTCTTAACTCAAGAGCCTGTTCTCTTTTTTTTTTTCTTTTGTAAATTTCTGGAAAAAGAACTGCCAGCTGGTAGATGACGTTAGTGGATGCTAAAAGTGTTACTGTGGTGCTAACAATGTAGGAGAGCAGTTTTCTGCTAGTGTCATGGGGCTTACATCGGTAAACCATTGTGGAAACTGTGCTCAGGGTCAGCTGATCAGTGGCAGGGTGGCAGGGTGGCACGAACAGAGATACGTGGTGGAATCGGAGAATAAAGGAAGGGGGACTGAAAAGCGGTGCACAGACATATGGGGTAGGAACATTGGTTTAGAGAGTAAGAGAATGCAGGACTGATCGAATAAGCACCAGTGGAGTGTGTTAGTTTAGGGCTTGGCTTCTCATTTTGCATCAGAGAGATTGTTTTTATTTGATTATGTGAACAGACTTGACATAAAACAAGGTAGTTGCTAATGCAGTGTAATGTTGCGAATGTAAGGTAGCTTTAATGTAAATGTAATGTAATGGAGTTTTGCTAATGTAATAGTTGATGGTGGAACTTCGTGTTGAACTCGTGTTATTATTTTCAGAAATGTTGCATTGGCCTCTTCAGTAATAATCTAGGTATTTGCAGTTCATGTTCTGCCTAAGACCCCTAATTTTCTGTGCCGGTAAAGTTTAAATTCCACGAATTGAGAACAAATGAGAATATTCTGCGAGAAGTGTGCCGTGCATTAATGCATGCGGCCATTCATGCAACAGAGGCCACTGTGCTACCACTTCTTGTCTTGCTGCTTCGTGTTTCGTGCTGCAGAATTCTGTGCCTTTTCCCTTTTAATGCGAAAGCACTATTGTGATGGGTAAATCCCGAGCAAAACTTTGTGATGTTTGTGGCTTTTTGCCAAGTGAAATGAATAAATACAAATAAATAAATATCTGCAACTCGGATTCGAACCCGCAGTGGCACGAACAGATCAGCTTTACTGGCCACTGCGCGAGAGCACTAGGTTATCACCGCAGCCGAACACACTTCATGTTAAACTGCAACCCACTCTTGTGTTGTGCATTGTTATATTGTCTTCTTCATCAACAAATACCACTGTCAAACTTTGAGCAATGTGGCAGTAGTGGTAGAGAGATGTGCGCTGCGTGCGTTGGCGTGGACAACACTGTGGCAGAAACACAGCACTAGAGCATAGGCCACCAGCGTACATTGGGTAACTTGGCTTTGGCGATGAAAAAGTTGAACATCAGTAAAGCTGCAAACGGGCCTAGTTGGTTCATAATTAACTTCATTAGTGCGCTACTCATGGAAACGAACAATACTGGACTCAGAAACCACACACAGACAGGGCGCAAACTGTCAACTGAGTTTAATGCACGGGAAACTCATTTTATACGAACGGTTAAAAGGAAGAAAAGATATCAAAGAACAATCAAACATGATGGTGTCAGGGTGCTGAGTTAGCTTCTTTTCTTCTGTGGTAGATGGGCATACGTGGCGGTTCTGGGTTTTTTCATGTCCTTAAGAAGTCGACTTCACACTTCGTCAGTGTGACTGATGGGTCACTTACGCACATGCCTTCATTTTCTGACATAATGCAGAAGGCTTCAAACAGCTCCCTTTTCACCTTATTGTGCGACCGAAGGATGACAGTAGTGTTGTCAAAGAATGGTTTGCACTTTTCACATCTGGAGCAGTGAGTCTTAAGGTTGCCTGGCGCCGTTCACAAGCCGCATAACCTGCGGTGTTCCCGGAGCCGTTCAAGCATCGTCCCGTCTGGCCAACGTATGCCCAGCCACATGACAGGGGAATTTTATACACCACTCCGGAAGAGCAGGGCACAGACTTTGTTGCGTGCTTTACGCCACATGTGCTCTGACGGCACCTTGGTTTGAGATTGTTTACCTTTGCACACAAACTCTTGTGTTTATTTGGTGCAGAAAACACTACTGGGACATCATGCCGTTCAGCAACTTTCTTTAGCCTATGGGAGACGACATGCATGTAAGGCAAAACCACTGGCCACTTATCTTTTTCTCTTTCTTTCTTAGTCCTTTGTTTTCCTTATATGACTGTCTTGAGGGCACCATTAGCCACTGAAACTAGCATTTGCGTTGGGTAGCCCGCTGCTTTCAGCCGTTCAGTTTGCGGGTTGATGCTGTCACTGACCTTACGATAACAAGGCTTTTTCACTGCCTGAGTGAAATAAGACGTAGCGATGCCGTGCTTAACAAGCTTCAAGTGCGCTAAATCGAATGGTGCTAGTCCCTTCTCACTTCTTCGTTTGGAGCACTAACATAAGTGTGGCCCTTCTGAGATGGAAATGTCCAGGTACTGCAGACTTCCTTCCTTTGGGACTTCATGCGTGAACTCGAGTCCGGCATACGCTCTTTCAAACTGGTCCATCATGTTGAGTATGGAGTCTTCTGTCAGGCATCCTTCACGAGCGCAAATTAAGAAATCATCTGCATATCTGAAACATTTTACCACCCCAAGGGGCTGCAAGGTCTCATCAAGCTGTCGGTCTCCTCTTGCCAAGTACAGGTTGCAGAGCACTGGTGCTATGCAACTGCCAATACGTATTCCATCTTTCTGGACAAACATTTTACCTGCGAACTCAATGAGCAGAGATGAGAGGTATATTGTGATGAGAGCCACAAAATCCGAGGTACTCACCCAGCTTTCATTCATGAACTTCACTGCTCCATACTCAGTCATAGCTTCCTGGACAACTTCAAGCACTTGCTCCTGTGGCACGTTGTAGAATAAATCTGTGACATCTGTGGAGAAGCAGGACACTTTTGGCTCTTCCTATAGAAAAGCGATCACATCGTCAGAATTACGGATTAGGAAGGGGTCTTTCACTGGCAGCTTGTTCAGGTTCTTTTGCAGGAAGGCTGCGAGTATCCTTTGCCACGCACCTCCACCTCAGACAATTGTCCTGAGGGTGTTACCTTGCTTGTGTGTCTTTACCGAGAAGAAAACCTTTAAGCGTAAACCCTTGCTTTCCTTCGTGTCCTTAGCAAGCTTCTCTAGGCCCATTGATCCGCAAAGCTATTGTGCTTGCCTTCAGATGGTCTTCTGCAATTTTTGCCAAGGTTCTCTTCTCTCTTGAAGATCTTCAGTATTGCCTCTATGGCTTTTTCGTTGTACTGTCCTGCTCCAATGACAGCAAACTTTCCTCTTTTATCCGACGTCAGGAGCTTCATGTTGTTTTCCCGAAGGAAGGTTACTGTTTTTTTCTGGGGCCAAGCGAGAAGTTCTAGTAGTGGTTTGCTTTGCTGCGCACTATAAAGCCTCGACTTTGCATGCCTCCTTTTCTTTGCATGAGACTTGCATAAGAGGTCAAGGGGTGTAGCTGAATGCTGAGCAGCGTACTTTGGTTCCACTGCTCAAGGACTTTTCAGGTAGTGGGCTTCCAGTATGATTCACAACATCAATTTTTTCCCGGCCCTTCTTTCGCCTCTTTGGTAAATTCCGAAGAGTGGTGAAGTACTTTTCTGACTCACCCAAAGCACTAGACCAGCAAGCATGGGAAGCTTCTTTTCGGAATTTACCAGAGAGGCGAAAGAAGGCCCAGAAAAAAACTGATGTTGTGAATGCACGTCATCACCCATAGGCTAAAGAAAATTGCTGAATGGCATGATGTCGCAGTAGTGTTTTCTGCACCAAATAAACTCGAGGGTTTGTGTGCAAAGGTAAACAACCTCAAAACCAAGGTGTCATGAGAGCACATGTGGTGTAAAGCACGCGGCAAAGTTCGTGCCCTGCTCTTCCGGAGTGGTGTATAAAATTCCGCTCTCATGTGGCCGGGCATACGTTGGCCAGATGGGATGATGCCTGAATGAACGGCTCCGGGAGCACCGCAGATTATGCGACTGGTTAACAGCGCCAGGCAACCTTGAGACTCACGGCTCTAGATGTAGCAAGTGCAAACCATTCTTTGACAACACTCGCAGGATAAGGTGAAAAAGGAGCTGTTTGAAGCCTTTGCATTATGTCAGAAAATGGAGTATGTGACCTCTCAGCCACACTGACAAAGCGAGAAGTTGACTTCTTAAGGACATGAAAAAACCCAGAACCACAGTGCATGCCCATCTACCACAGACTAAAAGAAGCTAATTCAGCACCCTGACGCCACCAAGTTTGATTGTTCTGTCATATTTTTTTTTTCTTTTTAACCGTTCATATAAATTGAGTTGATAGTTTGAATTGAAAATCAGTTGATAGTTTGCGCCCTGTCTGTGTGTGTGGTTATTGTGTCCAGTATTGTTCATTACCATGAGTAGTGCACTAATGAAGTTAAGAAGCTGAAGACGCACATACCTGGCTCCCTGGGTCAGTGGACACCTCATTCTCGCTTTCAATTATGTGGTGGTGGTGTCCATGTGCATAAAACTTCTTTCGCGCAATACCTCACCCTTAGCAATGCTAAACTACCAGCTATTTTTTTTCCTTCCCTACTCCTCATGGCTTTTTCGCTGCATTTGCTATCTCAACGGCCCTGCCGCCTTCTTTTCCACGTTTGTAGCAACTCTTTCTCACTGGTGTGTGGCACGCGCTTCGCCTCGATGGCCCAACACCGAGAAGTTGGCTTTTTCTTACAGCTTAGGAGCATGGTGGATTAGCTCGCTGTGCATATCTCAAAGAAGATGGGAAAAAAACTTGTGCTCTGTTTGTAACTTGGTTTAAAATATAACATGTGGTGCTTTCTGAGGCAGATGATTCAAGGAAAAACTCATGTTATATTCATGCATATACGGTGATATTGCTTTCGACAGGTGCCAGTATCATTTTTCCTATACAAGCACGTGAGCGTGTCGCTGCCAGAGCTGCTGCGCTTGACGTGCTAGCTTTCTTTAATAGATGGTGGAGTGGGCAAGTCAAGGCATCAGCAAAGTTTTGTTACTAGATTCTGTTTCAAAGGAATTCAGCCAGTTAAATTAATAAGATTCCTATCATTCTGTCATTTCTACTATATGTTCAGGAACAGTGTAGCATAAAAAAAAAACAATGTAGCTGCTAACTAATACCATTCTGTGAAAAATGATAAACTAGGGGCCATAGTTAGGCTTAGTTAGGCTTCTGCTACCTTCTGTCATGGCCACTCGTGGTTGGGTTATTTCTCCTATTGTTGGCACTTGCTGGATTCAGTCATTTGAAGGCACTTTTGAAGTTCATGCACTCAAATTAATGAAGCTGTTTTAACTGTGCGAAAGTTTTCTAGAACGTTTTGACAGTGCAGAGGTGTGCACTGATATACTGTGTATTTAATTTCTGGTTTGCAGTTGGAGAGACAGCAGCACGTAGAACTTGAGCGAACTGCCAACATTACCAAGAACCATGCGGTGAATTCACTTCCGGAGGGCGTTGTGGTTGGTGAAAGTGGCAGTGCTGATTCAAGGGAAAGATCATCTGCATCCTCATCATTGTGGGTGGAGAAATACCGCCCTTCACAATTCATAGAGCTCCTCAGTGACGACGTGAGTTCGTTTTTCCTGTATGTCTGTGTGTCTGCATGTTGAAGTATTGTTGTTACTCCTAATTATTCCGTGACTGCTTTAGCTCACTATGTAGGTTATGACAGAGTACCTCGTTTACTTGCATAGTGAAAACACTTGCATTGTAAATACTTCATTCATTAATTAAAATGTTAAGAAATTTTTTTGGTTAGCGTGTAAATTTTACACCACATAATTAATGCATCTCCCATATTAGTACAATGTTTCTTCAGAACATTTATTATGCAAACAAAAAAAAAATGGCAGTGGCTTAGCTCAACTATGCCAGGATATACGTAGTGGAAGCTTGTTATTACGCAGTGACGAGGAACTACAGCAGGTTGTTCAGGTTGCCATAAGTCACATATTTTGTGTGGCCTAGGGGGTCCTCCTGTGCTTGTGTTCTGCTGTACCACTGATTGTTGGTTAGGTCTGCCCTGCTGTCACACAATTTTGGGAAGGCATAAATGCTTAGGTTGACTTGGTATCGTGTGCAGTAAAATTTCTTTATGAGCGAAATAGAAATAATATTCATAGAAATGCTGGTATTATTTGCTTTGCCATGTGTCACAACATAGGGGCATTCCTTCTACAGTTTGCTGTGTGCCGAAATATCACCATACAAATAGCTCATGAAGGCTAGGGTAGTAAATGGCCCTGAAAACTTAGTAAATGAACAACTCTACTATATTTCCTAAGTATGTTGTTCTTCTCAGTAGTTGAACCCTGTTATAAGAGACACGGGTGTAGCAGACAATTGGAAATAAGAGACACTTTTCATTCTCTCGTTTCGCCGGCCTACATCTCCCATTAAGCAGACGTCTTTTATAATTGACATGGGGTATAGAAGCCTTTCGGTAGTAAAGGACACGTTAGAGTTCTGGTCAAGAACCAAACTTATGAGAGACATTTTAACTTAACTTGTGAGGTTCCTTCCCCACTCCGCAGATGTGGCTCCATCGCTCACAATCCACTGTCATGTCTATGTGCCAGTGAGGAGGCAAGACTTGATTGCTCCCGTGATATTTATTGCAACTGAAACTTACCTAGATGTAAAACATTGACGAGGGCACATTGATTGTGAGTGCTACGTGAAGAACAGCTTCCAAACTATCAGTGGGGGGTACGGGCACAAATATGTGGCCGTCTGCCCGCACTAAGATTGTCAGTAGCACGCAGCCGACCTGCTATCGTTACTTCTTCAGTTATGAAACTTGAAGCCTGAAAAAAAAGGGCTGTTAGTTAACAGTTGGCGCGGCTTGCAGTTATGCCGCTAACCAGCGAGCAAGCCTCCACTGGTGCGCCGCAGTGTGCAACTCCTGTTGCCGCACTGTAGTTAGTGCACGTTGCCTCTGTTCATGGTTTCGAAGCCCGGTGAGTTTATGGTGGAGACTTTGGAGAATTTAAGTGGGACGTGAAGTGAGCATATTTACCAAGGCAACAACAGGCGTGCTAACATAAGGAGGGGACGCACCTCCAATCCAGCTCTCCTTCTCGGTTAGTGGCAGCCGCGGCTACGTTATCAATGTGACCGCGTGCTGAAAGCAGGCAAGCTCTTTGTCGGGCGCGTTTCATGCGCTGCAGTGCCGCTACATGGGGCTTCTTTTATTATTAAAGGTGCACTAAAGAGGAATCTGAACTCGTCTTTTTACCGTGGGAACTCGATCCACATGTTCCGAGCATTTTTAGAAACTTTGAACTACTGTCTTCTGTGGCCGATTTCCCTAATTTAAATCGGATTAAACGTCCCGGCTCCCACCTTTATTTGAACTTGCCGCTTATGGTAGGAGGAGACAGCCAACCTTTCGCTCTGCCATCAGCGGAGTGATACATAATGATCGGCGAAAACAAAGAGTCCACTTGTATTTTTATTTCCGTGGGCCTAATTTGCAGCTGTGTAGTCTCTGACTGGATCTATTTATTCGCGAAAACCTAAAAAAAAAAAAACTAAATAAAAGTGAAAGCAAAGCCGTCTCGCGATTGCTTGAAAGGCACTCCACGCGTCGGTCGACTCCTCCTACCGCCTGCAGTGAGTTCAAAAAAAGGCGGGAGCCGAGACGTTTAATGTGATTTTATTTAGGGAAATCAGCCGCGCAGGACAGAAATTCGAAGTTTCTAAGAATGCTCGGAACGTGTAGATCGAGTTCCCGCGGTAAAAAGACGAGTTCAGATTTCTCTTTAGTGCACCTTTAAGTGCTTGGTTTGTGTAACAGAGTTTGCTGTATAAAATAACACAGGACAGCAGACTTAAATTTTTACAATTCACAATCGTAAACTAAAAAGTTTTGGTACTTTGTGTATCTCCAAACTCCATTTACCTCAAAGTTTTTCTCTGTTTTCATGACTTCAAGTTACTGAGATCTAAGTGCATTATCCTGTTCTGCAACAAATTAGTGTAGACACAGATCGTCAACAAATGCAGCTGCAGTGCAGTAGAAGGCATACGGTATCCTGAGATATGGCAACCATATGACAGTAAACAGCTACTTTTTCTGCTAATAAGCTTGTTTAATGAGCTGTAGACATTTTTTTTAGTGAAACTCCTAGTCGCTGGATGGCAACATAATTGTAGTGAGAGATCAGAAAGGAATGAAAACATGAAACGCTGCTTGTAACAAACCCCTCATATAACAGACAAAAACTCCTCTCCACTACTTGTCTCTTATGAAGGGGTTCGACTGTAGTGCTTTTTTCTTGCACTTTGGCATATCTGGCATAACGATGCAGCTGTTTTGACATCTTCACTTTATTTTCTCCAGATGTCACCAAAATGTGGAACACCATATTTACTCGCATGATTTGCGCACTTTTTTTACTTTAAATTAAGGCTTCAAAAAGGGGGTGCACAAGTTACGGGAAAATTTTTTGAACACGTCCTAACAAACTCCAGAAAGGTCATAACGTGACTGCTGTATATTGCCGCCTATTTCCCCCAACTTGTACCCGCCCTCCCCCCACTGGCCAAAAAAAAAAAAGAAATGGCTCCAAATGTAAAACACATATACCCTCCTGCCTCGCCCCACATTATGTAGTTCCCTGCGGGATGGCATGACAGCGCATGCGCAGCTCAAAGTAATAAACACGCAACGGTCAAGTCGCGAAGCCAGCAGTGGGAGGCAAAGGAGATAACGGGCGAAAAAATGGCGCCCTCATGTGCGGCCCGGCTGACTAGTGGCAAATTGAACAGCAATCGGCTGGGTAGTTTCGGATTCCGGCGCACGCGCAACTGTTCGTCTGGGAAAGTGACCATGAGCGTGAGTGAGCCAGGTAAACTGTACACAGTTTGGGCCTAAAGTCCAGTTAAAAAGTTGGGTTGCACAAATTATGTGCGGGCGCGAATTACTCTAGTAAATATGGTAGGTGGCAAAAGTAGTAACATCGCAATTTTCTGTGAATGGTGTCAAAAGAAATGCTATATATGCAAGAGGATGCACAGCCTATAAACGAAGAGATGCAAGCTTTATCGAGCACTGTTTGTATGCACCACATTTGGGAAGGATCAGTGGATGCTATGTTGGATTTATAGTTCTGAAGACTGCTACTTCATCATTCCTTCATAGTTTATGGAAGCTGAAAAGATGAAAACGGAGTGTTGCATATGTGACTTGAGCTTACTAGAAGAGCTGTGAAGGAAAGCAAGAGCACGCTTTGCCAAGTTTAATGCTTCACAACATAGTCTGTGTCGTTGTTGAGTAGCATCATTGATCATTGTCATATTATATTAAGTTCATTAGACTGGTGTGCAGAATTTCTGGAAGCTATTGAACAGGTCTTGTGATTATTGTGTGGATGTATATCTTTGGTGATCTGTCATGAGTGCCTCGTTAGAGGCTGCAGAGTAGGCTCCTTGTTGCTTACTTCACATTTAGGGCGTGAACCGAACGCTGCTGCAATGGCTAAAACTGTGGGACTGTGTTGTGTTTGGCCGGCCACAAAAAGTGAGACCTTACCCGGAAAAGCACATGACTGCAAACAACCAGAACAACTTTGTCAAGCGCTACGTGCCAGAGGTCAAGGAGGTAAGAGGAGTTCTATTACAGTTTACTTAAACCTGCCTTTCTTATAATTTAAAACAATGGCCTTGTTGCTGCAAGGATGGAAGGAGGGCAGTAATTTTCTTATTGTTTCAGTACTGCGGTAGTTAGTGAATAGAGAGTATTTGTATGTACTGTGTATTGCAGCGTATAGTCAACTCCAAATGAAAGTCGACTGCCCTCTTGCAGCCCTTGCTGACTAAAAAAAGGTTAACTCAATAATTCGATTCATATGCC
This sequence comes from Amblyomma mixtum, assembly GCF_055824585.1. Classification (NCBI taxonomy): domain Eukaryota; kingdom Metazoa; phylum Arthropoda; class Arachnida; order Ixodida; family Ixodidae; genus Amblyomma; species Amblyomma mixtum. The sequence continues at coordinate 255,920,431 of NC_143014.1, read as the reverse complement.
CCCCTTCCCTGCATCCCACCCTTGACGAGATGGTACTGCGGCGTGCACAGTTCAGAGCAAAACAATTACTGACGATCAGTGCTATTGATGCATCAGATTATGCGTTGGCATTAGTGTTCCACCCAGAAGGAGCATCTGCTGCCAGGTTCAGACCATGGGAGCGGGCGAGTGATCCCGTCCATCAGTCACCGGTGTGACACATCACACCTCTGTTCCACTCTCCCTTAATCACATTGGGACGCATTGTACCCTTTTCCACTCCCCACCACCCTTCCTACCAACCTCTCATCATCTTCTCTCTTCCACTTCCTCTCCCCACATGGATTTTTCTCACTCCACTTTTCCTTCTGCCTGCTGAGGCTTTAGCCGGATGGATGGACAGACAGGTTTTTTTAACATGAGGGTTCTTATGCTAATGCATTAAAAACGCGTAACGATGCAATTGCACGGCAAGCAGCTGGAGGCAAGTGGAGATCAATGGCGATAACTGTGCTCCATCCTGCTTTCCATATTTGCGTATGGCCAGCTGACTAGCGGCATACGGAACTATCAAACTGCCAACAATCCTGTAGGTTTGGATTCCGGCGCGATGTGCGTTCTGGAGGTTATGGGAAGTTTTCTCTCGTGCTTGTCAGGAAAAGTGACCGCCTGCATGAGCGAGCTGGGTTAAGGCATACAACTGGAATTTTCCCAGCGGAACTGATTTGCACACGAATTAAGGGGGAACACTGGTCTTGAAAAGAAAATTTTATTAATTTAGTCATAGTTATGAAATTTTCAGGGCACATGTATTTTTGTGCACTGATTCTAAATATAGTATGTCATTTAATTTCATGTAAAACAATTCCTTGAGCACTTATGCACTTTTTATGCAAGTATTTTGCGGAGAGTTTTGAAGAAAATTTGCTGCAGGAAACTTGCTGAAATGTATGCCATTGGGTTCTCTTGACACCAAGGAATACAATAAGGGTAAAATTATCATCCTGGCTCTCATAGAACTTGAGTAATAGGGTACTGAAACTGCCACTTCAGAAACAGGAGTACACACTTTCCTTCTCATTTCTGAAGCGACAACTTCAAAACTCTATAACTTAAGTTCTATGATAGGCAGGAAGACAGTTTCACCCTTATTGTGTTCCTTGTATTCATAGATTTGCTTTCATGCAAATCTATGAATGGCTAGCAGGATTTGTTTATGGCCGTGCGCCGCCAATCTGTGCTTGCAGTGCGTCCTGTGGGACTGGTGATCGTGGCATAGACACTGGCTGACGAGGGCAGTGCTTGCTGCTTGTGGGTGCGGTCGCGGCGCCTGTGCCCATGTCAACTGTAGTGGTGCGGTGGAGTGTTTTGAGCAGCATTTTTTTTTTTTTCCGCACATTGTACACAGTGCGCTTTAACCAGAGGTTTTTCTGACTTCGGGTCATGTCGAAATTTGTGTTATTCATGGTTGTATCATGGAGATTCTAGAGTATGCGATTATTGTCATAACACTTAAAGGAACGCAAATAACAATTCGATCCAGTTTTTGGTCTATGTAAACATTGATTCTGTGGCTCCTTCGAAGGTATGTTGATGTTTGTTCAGCAGCAAAAGGTGCATTTATTACTGAGAAAAGTACATTTAAAAATTGCTCCTCAAAGTTTTCCTCTCCGTTTGATTGCAACTCATGGCGTCTACACCGTAAAGGACTCCATGATCACAATTTAGAAATTAATAATGGTGTAGCCGAGCCTCCAGGATCCGTGCCCCAAAAAACCTGGTCGACGGAGCACAGTTTACTTGTGAAGTCTGTTAGGGTGTCGGACTGTACACTGAAGAAGAAAAACATAATCACGGATGGCCAAGAGTTGAGTGGACTGGCAAGTTTTAAGAAATGACTGGAATGGAGTGGCTGCGGCTGGCACAAGATGGGCGATTGGAGGCCATTCTAAGAATTGTACCGCAGTGTACTTAAAGGAGTACGGACACCATATTCTAGAGCTGCATGAGGGCTGTTGCACTTTTTCCAGTAATGCAAGCATTACTTCCACCATGCGTCAGTTACAGCTGAGGTATAAAGATATTTTAAAATGTTAAGAGATGCTGATATAGCCAGCAGCCTATTTCTGTCCCGTTGAGCCCGCTGATATTAACAGGAGCACGCTGCAGATGGCTACAGTCGAAGTGTAATTTTGTATCAGGCTTCCAGAAAGCCAGTGTATCGGGCCAATGTACTGCCGGACTAGGAGGCCCACCCATCCTGGCTCTATAATAGTGTATTGGAAACCAATAAGGAGTTTTATCCATCCAACCAGGAAGCAGGGAACAGCTACATCATCAAGCAAGTTGCGCCACATTTTTAAAATCTTACCAGTTGCATAAGTCCGAGTAAAGATTGAGCCAGAACCAGTGGCAAATTTCTGGAGGTTAGCAGATGGCAGTGCCACCTATGAGCAAAGCAGCAAGCTGTTTGCAGCGCTCTACAGCTGCTGTTTGGAGCAGCCTGGGGCGCCATTCTTGCTTGCTCACCATAGCAGTGGGCTAAGAACAGATGTGTTTGCGGTGATTGCCACACTCACCAAGGCACTGCACTATGTTTTGGTACAGTTCTATGCTGCCAATATCGGCGGTGAGCATGCGAGGGTGAAGTGGCGAAGTCGTGTCCATATCCATTGAGATGAGGCAGACAATGGAGCAGAAAATGCGGCACTGTGAGCGCTTTGTGAGCGCACGTGTCTTGTAGTGGTTCTGTGCGGAAGCTTTAGCATACTGGTTTTGCTTTGCAGCTAAAAAAACAAAAAAAAACTGAATCCAGGACTGTGTATTTGAATTTTTGCTATGCTTTCCCCTTCCCCTAAGTACCTTTGAAACTTCTTGCACATTGTCCTCTCGGTTGTCCCTTCTGCCTGCTAATTGTATGCAATGAAAGGGAAGAGCCCCAGCTAATAGCCCTGCATTGAGACTGTATGCTCAAAGCCCTGAAGGCTGTGCTATCTTTTTATTACTTCATATTTAATTACATGTGTGTTCTATATTATTGACTGCAGCATCGCAGCATTTGAGCAGACTTTCAAGATTTGTTATATTGCTTGTAGTAAAGTAGTGTTTGGCAAGAATGATGAGAACTGTGTGGGCTCTGTTTATTGTGCAAGTTTATTTGGTAAGCTGGAAGATTAATTGCTTCACGGGCCTTTCATTACATTCACATCTGTTGCTAAATGTAGTAACCACGTCTGAAGCAGCCGCTTACTGAAGCTCACTTGTAAGTGTGGTGATGGTAAACTATATCACTCTGTATACTGGTTTTGTTGTCCTGATATGTTTACTCATTTCTCATTTACTTTTTGTGTAGGAACTGGATGAACATAAAAGGCCTCAGCAAAAGGCAAGTCCTGGCACTTTTGCAGTCATTGAAACTGTTTCATGAAATTTGTAGAGGCTACTGGGTGCCAAACATTCTGTTAAAAGTTCTTTGCACTTCTTAGCCAGATATCATCAATTCTTGTATTGCATTCCTACAGTATACGTACCTGCATATTACTCGAAGTCATCACAATGAACACAAAATTTGTCAAAGGGCAATGGTATACCATTGCCTTTGGTGCGTGATGGTGCTTTGGAAACTGGCGTATAATACTGCACTTTCTGCATGGGGCTTTTTGGGTGGCAGTGTGATCACAGGCTACCTGGGTTTCATTTTTGCTTGTAGCTCAAGTGGCAATATTTTTGTGCAGTGCTAACAGAGTGGCACTGAAGAGGAAAGCTTGAGTTCTCCAGCACAAACTTTTCATGCGATACAGAACATAAAGCACTTCGAACATGTCTGCTCTTCTGTTATGCTTTTAACATTACTGTATTCTACAGTAGCATGGCAACTATCGTGGAGGGGTCACAGCTAAGCTAATGAGCAGATAATGCTCAAAGTTTAGTGCTGACAGTGTTATAAAAAGGCTTTCATTTGGTCTTGTGTCATAAGTACCTAACAGTTACATGTGTCTTTGAATGCTGCAGAGCCTGTATAGACTACACAATGTGCAGAACAAGTGGTTTCGATGCTTGTTAAGAGAATGTTTTAGTCATTTAATGGTCCTTATTCTATGGTTGTAGGTGGTCCTCCTCTATGGTCCACCAGGCCTTGGAAAGACGACGCTGGCTCATGTCATTGCAAGGCACGCTGGTTACAATGTAGTGGAACTCAATGCCAGGTTCGGGACGTTTAACTCTGTGTGCATGTGCATGTGTTCGTGCATGCTTTGTATTTTAGCCCTGTCTTGTTGGATTGCCATCCAGAGCAGTTCATTCCTTTTTGTCAATGAAAGAAGCAGTTTTTACAAGCACCTTCCTTATGGATGTTGTAAATGCAGCCAGATACAGATAAATTCAAATATTTGTAACCTGTGTAAACTGTTATGAAGTGGATTTTTGTATGTGTAATTGGGAGCATTATGATAGTCTGATGTTAAATCTTCCCTGCACTTTCATGTCTGACATGTCTGATTATTCTGGAGACCACTATTAATAGGCTTTTGTCATTTGGCAGTGATATACGGTCATATTTGAGACTTGCTTAGCATTTAATGGTAGAATGCGTTTAAAGGAATGCCTGACTGGTTTCAATGTGTGCAGTGTGTTTGCATGCATCCTGCACACCTTGTCCAGAGTTCAGGATGCATGCAAACACACTGCACACATGAGCACCAGTTAATGCATTGCATTAAACTCACTTCTACCATTAAGTGATCGGCGCCTTGCCTCCGCTTCGGCGCTGCTCACACCTGGGTCCTCTCAGAGGCGGCGGCAGTGAGCCTCTGCTCAGGCAGCTTGTTTAGCAACAATGGCAGGCGAAGCTCTTTGGCTGGTTGCGTCTCTCATTGTTCAGAAAGAGCTGCTGAGACTATATCGTTATATAGGTAGACAGTTTATACTAGGAAGAGAACGATGCGGGTGGAGTGGCTGACGCGGATCATCTGTCTCGGGCTGCACATTTCACAGCAGCCGCTGCAGACAGAGCGAAGCGTGGTGCGACTGCCTTGCTATCGTGGGATTGAGGTAGGCAGCGCGCAGGTGATGCGTGGGGGCGTTTCACAGCCGCTGCCTCTGACAGATCTCCAATCATGCTGTGCCGTGTTTCTGATTATGGAATCGACGTTTGGAGGACGGCACACTATGGCACATACCACTCTGGCGCCATCTTTGAGTGAGCGGTGGCACTCTATATGCCCTCGTGACACACACGTGTTTGTGTTTATGTTTGGCACCCGGTTAGGCCGATGGTGGCGGCGAAGGATGCCACTCAACCCACAAATGGGTGCTTAAAAGCGGAGCCCTAAAAGCAGGCAGGATGCTTCACTCTGCTTGCACCAATGCACTGCAGAGAAGCCGCTGCAGTGGCTGACTGTTGCGGCGCTTTGGTTTCTTTTGGTGTCTACGAGGTGTCTACGAATTTTGGTGTCTACGAGGCGCACATGTGCTTACGTCACTGTGTGTTAAGTAGAGCATCGATTTTGAAGTTAGTGTTTTGGACAATGCAGCAGTAAAGTGGTTGTTCCGATTCTTCGAAGACATTTTGTGACACGCAGTTTGAACATACTGGCGTGCCTTGCTGTGCTAGGGGCACCAGAAAGGGGAAAAAAAAAATGTTATCAGGGTGCTCGCCTATGGAGCAAAAATGAGATTAAAGTGCGCTCACACCTGCAGCGCAATTCCTGCATTGAAGTGCCACCTGGCCTGATAGCGGATTGTACACACCATTTGCTCGGTGTTGCTAGGCCTAATGTGTTCTGCACTAAAGCTGCAGCGGAAGCACTTTGGCACTGGCCATCACTAGTCATAAAAGGTCTGATGTTGTTACTTGTCGCTGGCGACAAAATGACTTCACTTTAGAGGCTTTTAGCATTGCACATATTGCTGCCACATACCGCACACCGCCAGTGCGCATGCGCTGATTGGCCCCAATATGGCAGGCCTACGTGCAGCTAGCTGGCACCTGGCGCCATCTGGTGCCTGCAAGGCGATCTGCGCATGTGCTCTGATGGTGTGCACTAAGCGGCAAGCGGTAGCGGTATGTGCTATGCTAAAAGTCTATTGAAATGAGTTTACAACTGATTCCCGTCCAGCCTTATTCAGCGAAGCGAGTGAAAAAGTTGAACAGCCGAAAGCCGCCACATACCAACGGCCGCGGGTTGCAAGCACAGAGTCCGTGCTGTTAGCAAAACTGTTGCAAGCACTTGTGCGCCAGATCTCATCTAAGCGCACGTCCGTGAATATATGCCTGTTCTGCAGGGAATGTCAGTGGAGCCATTGAAAATGAAAATGGAGGCTGTTTTTGGTGGAACCAAACATGATTGGCATACTTAATTTGGGAAAAAAGAAAGAAGCTGGTTAGTCGCAAAAACGTCATTGAAGTGGAACCTCACTCCTAAATAGTGTACAGTGAGGGAAATAATTGCATTACCTTATATGGTTAGCTGACAGGGAATCGGAAATGCTACATTGTGGCGGAAATTTTGTTGTAGTGGCGTTCATTGCAGTGGGGTTGGGCTGTATATGTTTTTCTGAAAAGTGAAGCACACTACATGTTTGAAAATTTTTTTTATATATATTTGGCTCTGCAGTGATGACAGAAGTCCTGACGTGTTTAAGACTGTACTGGAGACTGCCACACAAATGAAGGCTGTACTGGGACAGGACCCACGACCAAACTGCCTTGTCATCGATGAGATTGACGGCGCACCACCTGTGAGATACTTTCATTGACTGTTCAGAGCCCATTTGTGAGGTTACAAGTCAAAGTCATGAACCCAAGAAAATTCCTTGTAGTGAGAATTCTCAGGAATGCAACAACAAGGCCATCTCTTGAATATGATATTTCAGAATCAGAACTCACTTTGTGCCATCTTTGGGTTAGTGATGTCTGTGAGTCAGTGGTGTAACATGCACTGCAGGGTGTTGTCAGCAATAACTGCTTCAGTACCTTCTCATATTAGTTCTCAAACCGCTGTGTAAGCGGACATTTGAGTTTCAGTCTTTTTTTCTTCGAGGCGGCACAAAGCCTGTTGTTGATGCAAGTAAACGGTACAGGTCCCTGTGTTTTCATCTGAGAAGCAGTGCCTACTTTGGAATATTGTTTGTGTGCATCTCAGTATTTAGTGATCTAGCAGTGAGTGACGAGGTGAGGCACAGAAAACTGTTTTTTTTTTTACTGGGAATTGTGAGTTCCGGCAATGCACACCAAAACATGCTATGAAGGAAAATAATAAATTACCTTTTAGCATTTACTTCAGGTAGGTGTGAAACTTTATCACCACATGTTGCAAAGGTGCTATCCACATCAACCATTTTTTCTTCCAAGTGGTGCATTGTGGCTGCCAGGGTGTAGTGTACCACCTTTTCGGAATGGGTGCTCATAGGATTGAAGCGGGTGAATTGGCATACTTGCAAACATGGTATTAGAAATAGAGAAGTGAGTATGCTTTGAAGGCAAACATCTTCTTGTTTTGTTGTTGTTGCATTATTCATACCTTGAGAGGAACTTCTGCCAGCTAGCCTAGCTGCTTTGTAATCCTGCTCTAGAAAAGCGCTTACCAGGTAGTGTGGCAAATTGTCAAATCCTGCCTACTCTTCCCACCCGTCATGCCGATAAACGATGTGGTTGAAGCAGCAGCTTCGATGTTTGTTCTGAAAATCTAACATTCCACTATAGTTTTCTCTTTGTCAGTGATGGTAAGGTTGACTAAAATGGTGACTCCCTTTGTTAATTTGCATGCGGTTTGAGCACAAGCCTTGAAAGGTGTGTACAGGCTGACTAACAACCATGTGAAAAGGGCTGGTGCCACACCATGGCACGTCCTGGTCCTTGCATATCCTTGCTGCACCCCTTTGAAGCCTTTGCTGCTGTGCATGAGTGATAAAACATGCATTTATACACGTTGAATGGAGCTTAGCTACTGCCCTAAGTGCACTAGTATGTAGTCTATATGTGAGCTTGCTGCAAACTATAATTGTCTGCTTGGGTTGTGGGTACCTCACAGAACAGGCCTACCTTTGTAATGGTCATGACATGCTGCTGTTGTGGTGCATTGCATCAGAACTGTGGTGTGAACGGGTGTGCTGGTTTGACTAGCTCATAGTAAGGTCGGGAGTTTTGCTTTGCTGTTTTGTGTAGAGCCTAAGAATTTGGTGCTGTTTGCTTTCTTTCTTCTTTTCAATTAATTGACATTAGGCTTCCATCAATGTGCTGGTCAATATGATCAAGTGCACTGGCCAGTCTACAGGAAAGAAGAAAAAGAAGGAAGGAAGCTTGCTGCTCAGACCCGTTATCTGTATCTGCAATGAACTGTGAGCATCTTATTCTGCATTTGATATGTGTAGCAAATTGCTCTCTCCAGTGTTTCTTTTCACGCAGTTGCCTGTTTGAATGTGTAAAGTTTCTTCTGTTACTGGGCACTTGATGCTGGTGGAGCTTTCCCAGCTACAGTAGAACCCCTCAATAGTAAAGTGACTCGGACCAGCAGAAATCTTTACTATGTCAGGGTCTTTACTATATCAATTGTTGGTGATGGCATGCCTCTGAGGATGCTGTCTGGTAATTGATTGGCTACTTACTAAACACAGTGTTGATTTATAAAAGAAACACTCAGAAATACTTTACATCCTGCTTTAATCATCCGTTTATGTGATAATTATTTATCTTCAGTTATCAGATCTCATGTTTTCGCATTTTAGATTTTGTTTACGTCTTATGGAAGTACTGCATTTGCTCAAATACAATGTAGCTACGAATAGAACGCGAGTTGGATTGCTTGTGAAAATCAAAGTTTTGCGTGAACACGGCGTCATTTACCGCAGCCTCAGTGTCGTTTAGGAGGCAATGGTTAAGAAACCTGCGCGACACAGACGTGGAGCGGCGGTACTGCTCATGCAGTGTGGCTGCGCCTCCGTTTCTTGCCGCCGCTTCCCTGTGCTTCGTGCTGACGTGCTGCGAATCTTCAGCCTTTTCTTTTTACTGTCATTCCTTTGTCAGCGACCCGCGCCGCCTTCTTTCTGCGTTCGCAGCCTGATGTTTTTTTTTACGGGCGCGCTGCATGCTTTGCTTCACCGCCCCAAAGAGTTCAAGAAGTTGGCTTCTCCTCCCAGCTTCCGAGCGAGGTGGTGAAGCTATCTCAAAGAGCACCGCTTTATCGTCTTTGGTATCTATTTGTCTCCGAATGTCGGCCTCAAGCGAGCCGCATTGTCATCATTCTGCTACCAGACGCTCTTCACTATAGCCATTTCTTTGAAAAAAATCTTTACTATAATGGGGAAAAAAAATGTACACTCGTCTATGGAAGGTGAAATGGGATTGCAGTTTCACTTTACGATATCCGGGTTTACTATAGCGGGGTTCTGCTGTATAAGAAGCCTTTGGCTATCTGTAATTTGCACTAACAATGGTGCACCTTTAATAAATTGTATCAGAATATATTCGATGCTTTTTATATGCTAATATGCTAAGCAATATACATTGCTATACTTTAGCCATTTTATGGAGGCACTAGAGTCCAGGTGTTTGCTTTTATGGCAGTAGAATGAACCTCATGTGCTGTTTTTTACTGCAGCAGTTCTTCAGCAGTGGGAGTGCAACAGGTTTTGTTTGCGGCCTTGGAGCATCAAGGGCTGTTCTTAGCTGAAAAAAAAAAGAAAACTACGGCAGGAGTTCAGAGAGAACTTAAGTTCAGAGGGAGGCTGAAGGGGGAGTAGAGGGCTGAAGGAAGATGAGAGCTTCAGATGCTGCTGCTGCTGGGTGTCGAGGTTGAACAATTGTAATTGCATCAATGTGCAGGTACGTGCCGGCACTGCGGCCATTGCGGCAGGTTGCTCTGATGCTGCACTTCCCTTCAACGCAGAAGAGTCGGCTGTGCAATCGACTGATGGAGGTACTGGAGGCCTTTTCTTCTTGTCGAAATGTTTTGAGGAGCTGGTTTTAACATTGTTGATTTTACTAATGTGTTAGCGTTGGAAGGGTCTGTGCAAGTGGAAATGGCAAGCACACTCTATCAGTAGCCAGTGGCAGGTGGCAACCTGCCCACTGGGCTATGAATGAACTTAGCATTCTGCCTATAGGAACTTAGTATACTACCTCGGATATAATGAACCTTAGTATGCTGTTTCAGATATAATGACCTTTCGTGTGGCAACCTCGGATATAATGAACGTAAGTATGTCACCTCGGACGTAACGAACTTTATTGTGTCAGTCTCGAATATATGAAACATTTGGCTGCTAACAAAGTAAAACGTTCCACCGTGGATCGCTTAAGGGTTTTTTTCTGACATGTTCCTCCACATCCTATGATCATGATTATTATGTGGATATATGCTTCTTTAGGATGGAACATATAGGTGGGAAAACCCATGATGCTGTAAATTATGAGATTTGTTGTGTAAGTATGTTGCTATTCAGGTGAGGTGCCGTTGGTACAGTTACAAATGGATGTAAAACATGCACGTGTGAAAATATTTTTTCTTAGTGCTTCATTTTTTTGGTAAGTGTAGCACTGCATTGAAAGATTGGCCTCAGGTTTCAAAGGTCCTTTCCAACAAGCAGTGCATATTTAATGTGTGAAGGTTGTGCCACTGGGATGCTATCAGTTACTGTATTTTATTAGTATTGTAGCTGCAGACAGGGCATCTACTGATTCAGAAGAAAGCGTTTCAAACTTCCGATCCAAAGAGTTCCCACGGGGCAGGGGACATAGTTATTCTTGAGAATGAGAAACATAAGATCAGCACTGAAATGTAGGGAAACACTCTGACATGGCATCAAGACTGGCTGGATGTGTTTGCCTAGTCTGATGGCATCTGCCTGCCACTTTGCAGTTGGGAGCTGTGTAGGCATCGCCTTGCTCGAGGGTGAGTCAGCAGCGAGTGAGAACTATAGCTTACAGGTGGAACATGCTATTGGGTTAAGGGGAGACGCAGATCATTGAAATGAACATTTTTATTATTAAATATATCTTAATGAAATTACTGCTTTATATCCGTTATTTCTTCCTGTTTTCAAAAATATAATTAGCTTTAGTATATCTCAATTTTTACGGATTGTTAAAACACTTTCTTTCTGTATTTTTTGGTTTTGATTGAAATCGGGTTGTAGCCAAAGCCCTGCCATCTGGAGCTATGCTAATTATATTGTTATTGATGCACATCATCATATAAAAATGTTAAATTTTGTCCAAGTTATGGTTCACAAAATTTGAAATGTTTGACTCAGACAAACAAAAACAGCATAGCTCCACAGTTTAGTTCTTTGTGAGTTCAATGCTGTAAGAGTAATTTAAATTGAAAGATAAAAATGTGATAAAAAAAAAAAACTTTCGTAAGGCTAGTCATGTTGGCAAAAAACACAAACCTGAGAAAATCGCATTTGAAGTGCTTGTGCCAGCCACTCGGAGGTCGTTGTAGAGGCCTCAAAAAACAGTGGAATGTGCACATTCCAGAAATATTCCACAGCAGTGAGCAGTATTAGGATATGGGGGAAGGGGCCCAGTTTTCAACCAAAACCAAGATGGCGGCCATCGGGGACGCGGTCGTGGCAGGCAACCAGTGCAAAACCCTGCCATATTTCATTCTTAAATCGCCATTTCTGGGCTTCGTAGGTGCAAAGTATTTAGATATAATATTAGTTGGAGGTCGAGTTTAGATCTTTAAACTCTTTAGGTGGGAACTTCAGCGTGTATTTATCCCGAATGTGCCATTTTCTTGAAATTGAAATTTTCGCATTTTTTATCATTTCAAGACCCGTGTCTTCCCTTAAGAAGGTTCAGTGGCAGCAGAACCATTGAAACCATTTTTCACATCTTCACTGGTCTGGACAAAAAAATCTTGAGTGGCACTTGTAATGTGCAATAAGGCCTTATTAACTTGAAGTTGTAAAATAGCTAAAAATTTTGAGGTAAACAAAGTTTAAGCTTTATGTCTAGCTTTATTTTGCAATGTTAATGGCATGACACAAACTTAGCGTGTAATTACATAATAAAAGAAGTCCCCTGTAGTGGCACGGCAGCACAAAAAACACTGCCGCCTTAGACAAGTGTGCAATTGCATTGATAACACAATGGCAGTAGCCGCACACCACTGACTGATGGCCTTTTTTTTTTCTTCGACAAATTTCATCACAATAATTTTTCAAAATAAGTAACAAACGAATGACACGTATTGGAGTTCATTATGCAAGCTTCGGCGTAATCAGCGTTTCGAGGTAGTAGTTCAGAAGCGTGGATTGCTAAGAGAGTTGGTTCATGTTTTAGCACAAAAAAAAAAGAAGCAGTGAAAAAACAAGAGTTATAAGAGTTAACAAGGTTTTGCTGTTCCTTCTTTATTACCAGCAAATTCTTATTGGTATGCAGCTTCAATAAAATATTAATATAATTCCCTTACCATTTAGGGTGTAAACTTGTGGCAAGAGCCAGTGGAACAAATAAACTTTTCAGCAAGGAGGAATTCAGAGTGTCAATTTTAATTTGATAGACTGATACGTCGTGTGATGACCATTGCTGGGAGGTGCCAAGTTTCCCTGCGAGGTTAAACAAAAGAGGAAAACGTAATGGCTTACATTGACCTTATTTGCACCTGTCCATTTCCTTTATCTTTGTTCACTTTTCGCTCTCTTTTGCCTTCCTTGCCTCTAAATGACTTATAGACAAAATGTTGTGCTAGGAGTATTGTGCAGCAAGTGTGCCTTCAGGATGCTCATGTGCTATGCTCAATGTGCGAATGTTGGCTGTAGCAGTTATGGTATATGTGTGCGTACACATTTTTCTTTTTCCTTGGTTGAGTTTATGCCTTATTGGCACCATGACAGCTGCATCTGTGGTTGGTGCCTTACTTTGGAAGCACAGATATGGCTGACAGTATTGTTTGACTTTATGCTGAAAAATTTCTGAAGCATTATTTTTATCCTAAGCATGTTTCTCCATGTATCTTAGCTGTCTGTTATGCTGTATGTTCTTAGCAGTGTTTTATAAGAAACAGCTATTTCACCTATATTCCGTATCATGGCATGTTCCTTACTGACGCTACTTTAAATGATCACATTTATTTGGAATGCCTTCAACCATTGCTGTCATGCAACTCATCCCTAAAAAAAACTGGGGTTTTAGAAGAATTGATGCCAGGGATGCATGTAGGTGTTATGCAGACAAAGAATGTGGAAACAGCTAGCGTAAGAAGCGGGGATAGCATAAGAATGGAGCACTCGTGGTGTGTCCTTCTTTTTCTGTCGTCCCGTTTCTTGCACTAGCTGTATTCATGGATAAACAACGGGCCCAAATTCATGCCTAAACAAAGAATGTGTTTGCAATGTGCAACATTGCTTTCAAGTTCATCTTTACATTTCAGTGTGTCTTAGTAGAAGCCAGAAGATTGAAAGCTGGTGCAGCTGTCAGCTCACTGAGGGCTTGCCTATATTCACGCACGCATTCACAACTGAACCACTTCAGTTGTGTTCTGTTTCGCATGACAGTGTACCACAGGTTATCGCAAATAATTGAAGCTGCTTAGGTGTTTGCTTTGCTAATAGGGGCATAGCAAGAGGTCAGGGGTGAGAAAGTGCTGTTCTGCTTGCTTTCCTGTGGTTGCAGGTTATGCGGAGAGAGCGAATGAAAGGGGACCAGACGGCTGTGGCTACACTGTGCGAGAAGGCAGGGAATGACGTGCGATCCTGTCTCTCTACACTCCAGGTAAAGTCTGGAGTCCCTCTTGTCCGCAGCCTCTAGCTGTGTCAGAAGACCTGCCTCTGTCTAATAGCGTTTCCCTCACTGCTCTGCTCGTGTGGATATGACATGGGCACAGTGCCATCACCTGTGGCTGGTGATTTTTCTGCGCAGTTTATCCATGGCCGTAAGAAGCAGTTGACGCTCACAGATGTGCGCACACTCAATGTGGGCCAGAAGGACATTCAGCGGGGGCTCTTTTCACTGCTGCAAGAGGTGTTCCAAAAGCCACGCACTGGACGGTGAAGAATAATTCATTTCTTTTCAGTATGCATATTCGCGGCAAGAAAGTGCATGTGCTATTGCTTCTTTATCGTCTTGCATGCTGTTGCTGTTAACTAGTGACCGGGCTAGCCGTTGCTGTGCTGAGACTGTTGGAAATGAGAAATAACAGTATGATGGAGAAAGAGTTTTGGCAACAGCCAATCTGAACAGTGGCTCTCAACAATAGATTGCAGTGCAATTTGATCGACAGTTCTGACACAACCAGCTAATAGAGGGACCGAACACAGAGTTTTAAGCGCCCAATTTTTTTCAGCACAGTGGAAAGCTTGCTGTCTAATACCCGTGCCACACGCTCACAAGAAATGGCAGTAAATGCTTAAGGCCTTAAGTTTGTTAATGCCATTATTTTCGGAGTTGGTGCTACACGTCCACATTTAATGCCATTATCGAAAGTGACGATGACGATAACGCTTGCTAGGTAGTCAAAAGTTTCGTCTGAATATAAACATTCCTAATGAGCACAATATACAGTGGAACCTCGATTATACGACGTTCAGGGGACCGCGCGAAACCGTCGTATAATCCGGGTGTCGTATAATCGAAAATCAAAGAATGCGGCCAGTGGCGCTCGGCCTTGCGCCGAAAACTGTTGACCGGCTTCAAGCCCGCGGCAAGTACGCCAATCAGATTAAAAAAGACAAAACCCAGCATTTGTTTGAAACAGATTTGCAAAAAAATCTTTATTACCGTTTAAAAAAAATCTGTAATTTTTTTTTTTTTTTTGCACCTTTGCCCAACCTCGGCGCATCAACTTTCTTTCAAGGGCTGCCACGTCCGGCAGTAGGTCGCCAACAGCGTCGCGCGCGCAAGCAAAGCGCCGGATGTTGTCGACGCTCTGCAACACATCCGCGTAACTAGGAATGGGAGCGCAAACCTCTGCATCGTTGTCCACTTCCTCTTCGTCGGAAGTTTTATCGTGGGGCACAAGCATCCATTACTTCCATTACAAAAAGCGCCGTGGACGCCGCTGTCCTCGCTTGGGCGAGCGCGGCCTCGCCCGCTTATCTGTTTTTTCATCAGCGTCGGCTCCTGCCGACGCATCTGTTGCTGGGACCAACGCGCGTCTTATCTTTTCTCTTTATCTTTCCTCTGATCTTTTAACTCTCCTCAGCAGCGGTGGTGGCTTGGCTCACGCCAGTAGGCGGGCCCGTGCGCTTTCCTTTTCATCCTTCTCTCAGTCGCAACAACAACACGCAGGCCGCGCCTCCTTGGGACTCCGACTGCACAGGCTCCGACTGCACACTCCGACTGCAAGAGAGCAAGTGCACTTGGCGGCCTCGGCAACGCTCTCTTCCGCGCAAAAACGGGGGTGCTTAGATTCCCATGCAAAGTTTTTTTTTTTTTTTTTCAGAAAATAGGGGGGGTGCTTAGAATCGCGAAAATACGGCACATCCCGGCCTGCGTTTGCTGACGACCTTTTTTTGACAGACGGTACGAGCCAACCGTCGTACAAAGCGGGGTCCTTCTAAAATTTGCGTCGTATAACCGAGGTTTTTAATGCATTGTCTCTATGGGGGTTTTGCCGGGACCGCACAAATTCGTCGTAAAATGCGGGTCGTCGCATGACCGTGGGACGTATAATCGAGGTTCCACTGTATGGGAAATGTTGTTCAAATGTAATATAGAAACGATTTTCTAGAAAATACGGCTGTTAATGCTTTACAAGTCGAAAAAGTAGCCATAAACTCGCATGTCAGCACCCAAGTCAAGAGTACCTGTCAATAAGGCTGGTTGAAATGGTGCTCTTCGCATCGAAAATGCGGTATAGTTGCCTCATCTGACTGAAAGTTAAGAATTAACTATTTCCTACTGGTTAGGAAGTTGTTACTAACAAAGCTGCATGCGTGTGGAATGGGAACGAGAGTGCGCATTGCACAGGCGAATGAGTTGTGGCGAACTCAGTAGGTCGTGAATGGCCGTAAGGCTAATGCCATTAAATTTATGCGTGTGGCATCACACGAATGCCATTAAAACTTAAGGCAGTAAGCACTTAATGGCATTAAATGTGTCCGTGTGGCACTGGTATAAGGTGCTGGATTCTGCAATGGTTTTGTTGGAAATGCTGTTGAAAATTTTTACCAATACTTTTTCAGTGCCCGTTTTTATGTATCCTGATGCTGGAAACCATGATCAGCGAGCGTGATGGTGATTGCATGTTGGCAAAAGTGCTGTGCCAAAAATTAATATAAATCTCACCTGTGAGATAGTAATCAGACATTTTTAGTATAGAATAGCATCCATTTTAGTTCCCACACCTAAAGCTGTTATGGCGCAGTGATGTACTCCTCGTCAGCTAAAGTTTTAGTGGACCTTAGTTGCTGCTCCATCTAAGAAATGCAAAATACTGTGGTGTCATCTAGTGACAAAAGCTAAAAGCACATGGTCGACGATGCGAAACAAGCGTTGCTTTTAATTAAAGGGTGCACAGGAGGGAGTGTTAACAATAATAAAACATGATTAACACTCTTGAAAGATAAAAGCACTGTGCACTCAAAACAAATCAATCTTTTACCAAGATGTCACATTGTGGGATACACTGGTAATGGTGTGTTTCACCGCAAGATGGCTTTTCATGTGCTTTTCAATAGCAAATTAAAGTTGTAAATCACTGTTTCTTAGATATTGCAGTGCTCAGTTCTGACAGTCTGAGGTACAGTCATTTCATTTCCGCCATAATCTCATGACACATTTTGGTCTGTGGTCGGTGCCTTTAGCCACAAGTCTAAGAAACATTAAAACTTCTTCAAGGTGTACTTTGCAAGACCACGAGGGGGGGGGGGGGGGGGGGGGGCGACACCCCCCCCTCTTAGGACCGCCACTGATGGCACTGAGTCTACCTGCCAGCAACTGTCACACTGCTTGCCAAGCATACATTCAGGCAAAGAGAGCTCCCATGTAAGCAGAGACCCCCACCTGGGAGGCTCTGTACTCGGCCAGCCAGCAGATCCTGAGGCGGCCAAGTCTAGCTGGTCTGTGGCCACATGTGGATGGTGCCACCACCATGACCGGCCAGCGGTGGGCAAAGCGGTTATGGCGTTTGGCTGCTGACCTGAAAGATGCGGGTTTGGTCCCGGCTGCAGTGGCTGAATTTCAATGAAGGCGAAATTCTAGAGGCCCTTGTACTGTGCGATGTCAGTGCACGTTAAAGAACCCCAGGTGGTCAGAATTTCTGGAGCCCTTCACTACGGTGTCCCTCATAGTCTGAGTCGCTTTGGGACGTGAAACCCCCATAAGTCAAGTGAACACAGTTCACCATAAAATGGATGTATCGAATAGCCAAGCACTAAGCTGTGCACGCTCGGATAACAGGCGGCTGGTGTTGGCTCCACGGTTCACAATTTTTCTGCACTTGCCAACATTGCCATCGAAGAATAGCAGCATGAGTATTTTGTAGCCTGGCGGTTGCCACCGCATATGCGCCTTGCGTCCGTCAATAATGTCCCGGAGCTGGCAGCATGGTCAGTTGTAGCTTCGCAGAAACCATACTATGCTCACATCAACTGTAATGCGGGAAGCCACTCTAGGTGGAGTTTAGCCTGCTGCTGCCGTGTGCTGACAGTGCTGTGTGGGGAAGCCATCCTAACTGGTGCATGTTGCTCAGTTTTTTGCGGCCTCCGCAATCGCCGCAAGTGGCTTAAAAACAGCGCTAAACTTTGGAAAAGAATTCTCCCAGTTGCCATCCTTTCAATGACTAAATTGTGCTTCTCCTGCATCTCTTATTGGCTTAATTCTATATTACAAATTTTGACTATATTGAACTACTATCTTACAATTTTTTACTTGTTCACTCTGATGAGGTTTGGCTATATCCACTGCCCAGGTAGAGGGTGATACCTGAGTGGTTCTGTGAAAGAAGGCCTGAGCGGTTCTATGAAAGAAGGCACACATGGAAGCTTTTATTCATGTGACCACAGAAATCAGTTATTTTTGTCTGCCGAGGCAGCCTAGCAGCTACTAGTTGTGAGGCTGCACTAATGGTGTGTGGAGTGTGGAAGGAGGCCCTCTGTTGTTCCACACTCAACACACAATTGTTTGTGGGAGGTCCTTGTCAAGT
This sequence comes from Amblyomma mixtum, assembly GCF_055824585.1. NCBI lineage: Eukaryota > Metazoa > Arthropoda > Arachnida > Ixodida > Ixodidae > Amblyomma > Amblyomma mixtum. The sequence goes on along the minus strand of NC_143014.1, from coordinate 255,902,363 downwards.
GCACCACGGATTTCTTCACACGCTCAATATTCAGCCCCGCCGCGGTGGCTCAGTGGCCATGGTGCTCGGCTGCTGACCCGAAAGACGCGGGTTCGATCCCGGCTGCGGCTGCTGAATTTCGATGAAGGTGAAATTCTAGAGGCCTGTGTACTGTGCGATGTCAGTGCACGTTAAAGAACCCCAGGTGGTCGAAATTTCCGGAGCCCTTCACTACGGCGTCCCTCAGAGCCTGAGTAGCTTTGGGACGTTAAACCCCAACAAACCAAACCAAACACACTCAATATTCTATATAATGTCGAGGTTCACCTCCATTGTAAACACTTGGAGCTTCGCCTCGACATGAGCCGTGCTGGGGTGTGAGGGCACTGTCAAAGCACTGTACTCTGGAAGCATGCAGTCCATGATGGCGCTAATATCATGACAGTGCAACGAAGCCAAAGCACATCTGTGAAGTGACACCAGCCAGCCAGCAAAGCAGCTGGAGCACATGGAGGAAAACAAAACTTTACTGCTGCTAGCCTTAACTAAGGAATAGCTAAGTCACGTGACAGTGACATTAAGTGATAGCTGTGGTGATGGGCACGTCCACACTGCTTGCACCAGGATCGCTCGGACACTGGCGCCTGTGAATAGGGGGTGGGGGGGGATGTGTTTTGCAATCATGCTTTTTGGGTGCTACGCCACATCAGTATCAACGCAACATCGCAATCTACGTGTTAGGAGCAGCGGTGAAGCCTCCTTGCGATGTGCGGCATAGTTCATGGATGCTTTACAAGACACCCTTTCAGCCTTGTACGCGATGATAGATATACACTAACTGAGATGTTTGCTGTAAGCCACTACATCATAAGTGGACACCAAATGCATGAGGTTTAATGGAAGCTCAGTTGAGGATTTCATGTAACTATGTCTTAAAGGGTCCCTGAAAAGGGTGTTCGAGCTTGGCTATAAAATGCTTGCATTATGTAGAGTGCAGGCCACTGAGCGTTCATGCCGCATACTGGACCTCAAAAATTAGTGTAAAATTTACAATACCTTTTTAAAAATTCCCGCTTTCGCACCTCGCGGCAACGAGCAGTGCCGGGCTTTTGCGCGAAACATGGCATACGACTTCATGTCATGCAAATGATGTCAGCAGCTGGGGGTTATCATTGGTTCATTGCGCCAACTCTTTCAGACGTCATGTAGCTACTATGGCTGCGGCCATTCCGGCAAGCCCCCCCCCCCCCCGGGGAATTCCTGCGCACGTCTTCAGCCAGTGGAGGTGATGCCAGGGCTGAGTGGGTGGGGTCGGCGGAGGACCACCGATGTTTCAGCGAGCAGAAATTGATGAGAGGAGAGGGAAACACTCGGAAGACGCGGGAGTTCAAATTTTGACTGCACATAACTCAGCTTCCATTGAACTTCGTCAGCCCATTTGACGGACTATGCACTCCATCACTCCATAGGTTACATCAATACTCGCCATTGCATCCTTAGTACCCATTTCATGGCTGCATTTTATCTTCGTTTTTTTTTTTTTACCTCTTCCACACTGCTCTCCTTCTGTCTTTATCTCCCAAATTCCCCTCCCTACGCAGAGTAGCATGCCAGCGATTTTTAAACGCCGGCTAAATTCTCTGCTCTTCATTTGTGAAGCAGCGTCCTTCAGCATCCTAGCATACCACAACTTATTGAGAGCCCCTTTCAAGGACCCTTTAAGTAGAACTACCGCTTAAGCGAGTGCGCCTTAGCAGTGTTTTGCGATACCAAAAATAAGCATGCTCCTTGCAAGTGTCCTAAACCATGCGAATGGGAGTTATAATTTTAAATGTATCCTGTGGAGTCTCCCTGTTCATGAAGTTCATGTGTTTATGAATGAAGCTGGTTTTGCTGGTGGATGCTTAAACTGCACTTTCATATTTCTTCCAGGAAAGTATTTCGCCACAACCTCAACGAAGATGCATTCGGCAAAGCAGTCAAGAATCCTGATGGCGAACGGTAATTTTGTTTATTTTGCATGTGAGCATTGTCACTGTCGGGGAGGTAGCTGGGTGAAGTCCACTGACAAAGTCCTTTCCCTACGATCTACAGCTACTCAAGTCTGACGCCAGTCGTGGACAGAGTCTGTCCTTGCAGATTATCAGTGGCATAACTTTACTGATTACATGCTGCCCTTGACTACTTTCCCGTTCCCATGGCATCTACTCTACCACTTTCATCTGTTTGCCAGAATGTATAACTTGTTTACTCACATAACTGGTGCACTTGCACAAGGAATGCACCTGCTGTTTCGGTTGCCAAAAGTAATCATTGTCCTTTTGTCGTAAATGCACTTTCATTGTCATCCTGTGTGCATTTATGTGGAAGCTGTGCCGCAGGGAAACATTTTAGCGTTTCGAAGGTGCGCACACACTCGTATTCTTGCGTGTTACACCAGGCACATTGAAATCACTGAGTGCCATCAGTGATGCCCTGAAATACGGCTGTCCTGATTCAGGGACATTTTGTGACTTGTTATGGCCATGCTGGCGACACACTGTCCTGTCCAGACTCTGCCTAGACTTCCTGTAACATGGAGGCTTCACCAGGTCGGAGCTGTTCATATTGTTGGCCAAACCATCTTTCCATGACGCAAGTCATTTATTATATTTTTATCTATTTGCAGACATGCTGTGGACCATGGTTAGGTTGAAGTAGGAAGGGCACGTTACACAGCAGTGAAGAAAGTAAACAGATCATACAAAATATAGAGCAATTCACAACATAGATGGCACCCACAACATACAAAGAGTTTGCACTGTAATAAAAACTTGAAACTTACAAGGAGCTTTAAGGTGTGATACAAAAAAAATAGACAAAAAAAATGCTGATTTGCATTGTTGATTCGCGTTGTCAAACACACATATCTTCGTCTTAATTTCAGTGCAAACTTTTCAGTCCATTGGAAAGTCATTTGAGATGTGATTCCTTTTCTTCCAGCCTGCTTTATTGTCCAATTTTCGCGACCGCAAATTTTTGTCAACTATTGCCCTGCATAATGAATGCACCCACCAAATTTTTGTCGACTTCTTAGGAACAAAAATGCTCTTATGATGCAAATATACCTTGACTATACGTCTTGGCAGTATGTCTTGGCTATGTTTTCTCATCTTAATTTGGGCTTGAATATCATCATTTTTTGTTGCCAAATCCATGTTGCTCTCATTCTCACTCATAACGTTCAGTTTCAGTCGCTGCATTGTTCTTAGTCTCATTTCAAGCTCTTTTGTTAGCATTCAAGTTTTGGCTCCATAAGTGAGTACTGGCAGGTTGTGGTGGTCTTATACTTTCCTTATGAATAGTATCAGCAAATTGCTACCTGCCAAATGCATTCGAACCCATTATTGTCCTCCTGCTCATTCTTGTCGTGTGATCTGAATCTGCCATGAATACCCAACCTAGATAGGTCAAATCCATCAATGTAGCCCACCATGGTGACTCAGTGGCTGTAGCATTTGGCTGCTTAGTGAGCACAAGGTCACAGGATCGATTCCTGCCTTTAGTAGCTCCATTTCGATTGGGGTGACCGTACTGTGCCGTACGCCGCCGCGGTGGCTCAGCGGTTATGGTGCTCGGCTGCTGACCCAAAAGACGCGGGTTCGATCCCGGCCGCGGCGGCTAGAATTTCTTTGGAGGAGAAATTCTAGAGGCCCGTGTGCTGTGCGATGTCTGTGCACGTTAAAGAACCTCGGGTGGTCGAAATTTCCGGAGCCCTCCACTACGGCGTCTCTCATAGCCTTAGTCGCTTTGGGACGTTAAACCCCATAAACCAAACCAAACCGTACTGTGCCGTACCAAACTGTACCCTACCACACGGGAACTTTCTGCTGCAGAAAATTTTAAATTTCACGAGCTGCCAACAAACAATCCGCAAAGTTCCATGTGAGGCATCAACTAATGCTTTGCAACCAAAATATGAATTGTCTGTGAATTTTTTTTTGCTCTCAAGATTTTCAAGGTAGCTGTAGCGACCTTCGCCAGCAGGCTTGAAAGCTGTTAGGAAAAGCCAGCTTTTTAAAGATCTCGGGGCAAAGTGCACGGCGTGCAAGTGCAAAGGAGGTTGGTGTGGGTTGTTGAGAAGGCACTGAAAGAGGAGTGGAGCAGGGAGAGCAAAGGGGCGCAGGACTGGGAGTATCAAAACACTGACCAGTGGTGGCAAAGGGGCGGCTGCTGCTGGGTGGGAGGCTGCGTGCTAAAGTATCGGAGGCTTGGCTTCATTCGATTATCACGTGCACATCTGAAGCGTTATGTCTGAAATAATGTGGATGTAGTATCCGTTGCTTCTGTATTTTAGCATGTCGTCTGCGTATTTCTTGGAGACCTTTGGCCACGGTTGACTTGAACAGTTTGAGATTGCATTATAGCCGTAATGATAATTCTTTTAAAATTCTGATGAGTTCTCGGAGTTCCCGCTCACATTATGTTTGTGCAAATGAGGTAAAAGTCATCTTTCCATCGTACCATCATTCCTACTGATGTCCGTAACAAGATAGCGTCAAAAGAGAGAATGTGGCTGCGAACACACAATTCTGAGAAAAATGTATAAGTCCGCGATGCCGCAAAAAACTGCGGGAAAGTAGGTGCCTTAACCATACCATACTATACCCTACCGCTTGCTCCCTTATATCTGTCACCGAGCGTTGCTGTTTCACAAGACTGTTAAGCATTACCCTAGTTTCCTAACCCGCCACGGTGGCTCAGTGGTTATGACGTTCGGCTGCTGACCCGAAAGACGGGGGTTCGATCCTGGCTGCAGCGGCTGAATTTTGATGGAGGCGAAATTCTGGAGGCCCGTGCACTGTGCGATGTCAGTGCACATTAAAGAACCCCAGGTGGTTGAAATTTCCGGAGCCCTTCACTACGGCGTCCCTCATAGCCTGAGCCGCTTTGATACTTTAAACCCTAATAAATCAAAATCAAATCAAACCTAGTTTCCTGTGTATTGATTTTCAAGCCCGTCATAGCACTTAGCATGCTTAGGCCCTCTAGCATGCGCTGTAATCCATCCCTTGAAACACTTATAGCCAAAGTCATCACCAAATAGAAGCCACTGAGGCATTCTTCATTAACACTGCACCTGTTTGTTGTCAGTATAACCCCTTTATGTGGACCTGCACCTGCAAATGAAAGAGTGAGACGTCTATCCTGGCATATAGATTTGATATTTTCTAGCATCTCTTATCGAGAACTACCGTTGTTGTGCATTCCAAGTAGACAATTTCTGACATATACATGTACTTCCCCAATACCTTGGTTATGCAATGTCTACATTACTGTAGATGTTTGCACTGAATCGAGTGCACTGAATCGAGCGCTGTGTTGTGTCCTTCCTTCTGCGTCCCATCTGTCGCACTGTAACCATGGCATTCAGAAACCAACTTACCCAACAAGTTGTTTTGTCATGCGTAGTGCTTCTTTTATTCCTTAGGTTTTTATGTAACGTGGTTGATGGCATGAATGTGTTCCATTGTTTAGTATGACTTCTGAAAACTAACCTGTGTTGGAAAAATGCAAAATTGTGGTTATACACATTGGAAAGAGTCACCATTCAGTGCCCGTTGCTATAAATTTCTGTCTGGAGAAGCAAAGATGAAGTGCTTTGTTGCCAATACTTTACATAGTCTTCAATGAGTAGTTTGACATACAGTACTGGGAAAAGCAAAGTATCATACAACCAATTGTGAAAGCAGGCACTAAGAAATGAAATAACACATAGCACCTAATCATCATGACAAGTCTACTTTTGTCCTGCTATCAGGTAAAAGTTCTTGCATTTTGTACAAATTTCTGTTATTAGTAGAACCCTGTGTTAATTTCAAATGACGTTTGCCATTGTAGGTTTGACTCCCTGGTCCGCTCAGCACAAGGGTTTGGAGATTATGAGAAGGTCATTCAGGCCCTCTTTGATAACTATGTCAATGTCAACTTCAAGGATCCCCGTTTTGAACTGGTGAGTTTGGGTGCCAGAGTATCGGGAAATTACAACAGGCATGAGTGAAATCATTTTCCAGCACAGAAGTAACGTGACGCACTACACTAACAAGTGGTGTGTAAGGTGTAAGGTAAGGCAAGATGAGGCGAAGGAGCATTTAAATGTCCATCAAAATAAACCCTGGTTTGTACCTGAGATAATGTGTGGTACAGGTCTCTACTCATATTTATCATCGGACATGAATGGCCATGTTGCTATTCTTAAAGTACGCCTTCATTAACAAGCTTTAGATGACCAGTGTGTGTACATGGACATGGTCAGGAACAAAAGACGTTTGTTTATATAAGAACGATGGAAGAACAACGGAAGCATAGCTGCCACTCGGTGGCACTATGAGCTAGTTATAGTTATGGGCTGTCTGAAGCTGGAACTACACACTACATCTCCCCTTCTTTATAATCACGACAGTTACAAGTTCTGTGTTTGGTATCTTTTGGGTGGGCATTGCTTTCTTCTCTGCAGTGGTTAAACTTTGTTGGGGTTTCATTGGCTTTGGGATGGTAATTGTTTGGCTGCAGCAGTGTCTCCCAGCTTCTCCTGATCCAGGCTCAACCCAGTGTGCACAACAGGATGTGGCCCAGATATGAATTTGGGCGTGGGTTTGAATCCCAATTCTGACACCACGTGTTTAGACAAACATGCGCAGGGAAAAAAAGGCATTTGTTTATTTAAGAATGCCGCAAGAACAGCAGGAGCATTGCTGCTGCTCAGTGGTACTGTAAGCTGGTTATAATTATGGGGGGTTCGAAACTGAAACTGCAATCTACAACCAGGACATTGGTATCCCTGAGGAAGGAAGAATCATGAGAGTGATGCCAAAGTGTTCTTTCTTCTGTCAGTGTTTTCACTTCATTGAGGTTTTTAATTGAAAGGAAACGGGCCCGTAGTTCCTAGCCCATCAGTTCTGTGATGCGCGCCTGTTTGAATGTACAAATTTTCGTGAGACAAGTGCATTTGTGCAAAAACAAATCCTGTCAATGCCCCCCCTTTTTTTATTACAGATCCACGAAGGCCCCGAGTGGCTGTGCTTCACAGATGAGCTCCTGGCCACGGTGCACCGGCTGCAGAACTATTCGCTGTATCCGTACCTGCCATTTGTGGCACCGGCCTTTCATCGAGTTTTCTCAGTCGTGCCCTACACAAAGATGACCTTCCAAAACTCCTTTATTGAGGTACGTGGGTGGCACCTGCAACCATACTGAAAAAAACCAACAAAGCTGATCCTTGGGCTAGTTTGGCTGTACCCCTAAACAAGATGCTGTAGCGTGAAAAGATATCAGTGTGATGAGCAGATGAGCACCACACCATCTGGTAGTTCAGTGGCAGTTTTGTCGAAAAGCCAGTCACTGTGCTGCTTAATCTTCATGGGAGCATTTAATACAGGACCGGTATTTTAGATTACCTTGCAGTGCTGTCTTGTGCTGCTGCCTATGCAGTGCACTTCTCAACTGTTGCCCATTGCTTACTAAGTGGGCAAACAGATCCCAGCTAGCTGGCAGGTTGTGGCTTGTTTTATATGGTTTTACACTGATCTGTGGTGTGCACTGACATTGACCACAGCTGCTACCTGGCCTACCTTTCCAGTCTGTTGAAGAGTCTTTGACATTCAGACAGCACTTGTGTCATCATTTTGTTGTTTGTGTAGTCTGTTATTTTTGTGCATGGCACTCTGAGGGTGTGCATTGTTGTGTCATGAACATTTAAACTAGGGGTGTGTGAATGTTCGAATTTCATATACAGATTGAATATGGCCACCGCGGTGGCTCAGCGGTTATGGTGCTCGGCACCATAACCGCAATGGGCAACAGATTGAGCAACAGCAATGGGCAACAGATTGAATATGGCCGCCGCGGTGGCTCAGCGGTTATGGTGCTCGGCTGCTGACCCAAAAGACGCGGGTTTGATCCCGGCCGCGGCGGCTAGAATTTCTTTGGAGGAGAAATTCTAGAGGCCCGTGTACTGTGCGTTGTCAGTGCACGTTAAAGAACCCCAGGTGGTCGAAATTTCTGGAGCCCTCCACTACGGCGTCTCTCATAGCCTGAGTCACTTTGGGACGTTAAACCCCATAAACCAAACCAAACAGATTGAATATGTTAGTTATTCGGTTCACATTGGTATTCAGAATTTTCGGAATATTCAGCAGCGATCGAATACCACTCTGACTTTCATACATCCGCCCATAGCAATATTACCATATCTGGGCTGATAATCAGAAGTTTGAGTTTAAAATATTGAGAAAACAGTACAAAGACGTCCTCTTCACTTCTTCGCCTATGGCGTGGGCTGATCACATTCGGACGCTGCTAGGCTTGGGCCTCATACGAAATTCCGCAAGGGGGCTTTCCCACATACCACACTTGAAAGCAAAATGGCCAGCCTCCTGCTTTGAACGGTCAGAATGTGTGAGCACGCAGTTTCTTAATTGATCCTTCCATAATGTGTTTCATGCTTAATGCCCACACTCGTGGCACTTGTGCTGTCGCCTTCACGACTCTTCTAGCATGAGCTCTGCCACATTTTTTTTGGAGTCAACTATGATATGTGGGAAAGCTCACTTGCAGACTGTCACATGGTGGTCCCAAAGTGGGGCAGAGTCAAGATGTCAACAGCAGGGCAAGCAGTCAAGTAAAAATCCCATTCATTGCATAGCGCATTGCAACCCGCGCATCTCTGATGTGCTCGTAACGGCGCGTGATGTAGTTTCGGTTTCTGAGCTTCGCCAACGCCTGCAGTGACTGTGGCTCTCTGCTGCGCATTTGGCAGCTCTCAGAACCCACCTGAGCACCGCTTTCAGACACTGAATGGTGCATCGGTCATTTCTTTTCCTTTTTAGAGGCAATTGCGCCATTCTGACACCAATGTATATTTTCCTCGCTTATATCTGCGTTGTTCTTCTAGCTTGCTGAATTTTGCTCTAGTCGCGAGCTTTTTGCTATTTCTGTGATGGAGCGTCCTCTCGTGGCCTGACTGCATTTTCACATTTTCAGCATTTTCATTTTAGGTGGGCGAGAGGCATTTTATAACTCGACCTTTGGGTAATTGGGGCATTTCTTCTGGTCCTTTGAAGTCCATAATAAATGAGTTTTTACTACCCACCATGTTAACTTTAGTTGCCAACCATGTGTGATTCGTGGATTTAATTTTGAAACTCATTATGTGTGACCACATCACAAGCTTCATAATGTTATACTGTCTAAACAAGCAGTATACGTTTCTGTGCGCATCATTTTATTCATGCATGCTGCTAAGTCAGTCTAGTTTTGTTTATTTCGGTTGCCAAGGCCATAAACTATTTGGAAAAACAAACAAGGACAAAGACATTAGCCTATTTAATCTTTTTCTGATATTGTTTCCTACTACAGATATTCGATATTCGAAGGACTTTTTTTTTCATATTTGTATTCGATTCATATTCGAAAATTTCAATATTTGCACACCCCTAATTTAAACATTTAGATGGAAGCTCTAAAGCAGGGGTTCTAAAACTGGGTTCAGGGTTCTATGGAGTGCTTTTTGGGGTTCCCCAAGCACCTGAGTCCATGCATACCTCAATCCCCACCTTTTATTTAGCCCTTTTTTACCCCCCCCTTTTTTTTTGGAACTAATCACACTAACTTTTCACTGCGGGCTGTTTCACTGTACAGCCAGTCATTATTTATTGAATTTAGGCATTTCTTGATGTGCCATGTGTCTGCATGCTCTTTTCTGCATGCATATCAGTCTGGTAGGGATGGAAGCCAAGACACGCGAGGTTCCTCGGTGTTTTTTGAAAGCTGTTGGGGTTCCCCAAGGCTAGATCGAGAACTTCTGCTGTAAAAGCGATCTTTTATAAGTGGTGGTGCTGCTAACTGCTGTCAATTAAACAGTACTCTAACTCACTGTTTGTGGCTGAAATTGCACCCACACTGCTCCACAAAAGGTTGTGCAAACTTGAAGAAACATATTAAATGATAAGGACTGCCACTTTTCTCCAGACGCAGAGGTACTGTTTTTGCATTTGTCCACAGATCTGGTGGCCAATCATAGCCGATCCGGCATAGGGTACTTTGGGATGTGGATTCGGTGTCTTTTTCCCAGCTTGGTTTGTTTTGCCTTCAGTGCCTCGTTACTTGAGCCAGTGTTGCCCAAAACAACTAGAAAAAATATATGAGCGAAGAAAAACAAAAGTTGGGGGATTCATCTCACTGCATCCCAAGGGGACATTAAGTAAGGGTTAAGGTATTTCTGCGGCAGAAAATTTAAAACTTCGTGAATTGAGAGGACGGTATCTGCAATATTTTGTGGGAAGAATAATACTTCAGAATGCGCCTTGCATTACATATGCGGAACCAGGTTATGGATATAATGTGAATTATGATTTTTTTTAGAGGTCTCATAACGGTAGCTAGAATGAAATTCGCCACCAGACTTAGCGAGGCGCGAGAAGAAGCCAGCTTTTCAGTGATTTTGGAGGAGAGCTCACAGCGTGCAAGTGCAAAGAAGGTGGCTATGGATGTTGGAAAGAAGGCGATGCGAGTCGCTGAGAAGTAGAAGGCACTGAAAGAGTTTAGAAGAGCAGGGAAAGGAAAGATGGTGAAACGGGTGCAGGGCTGCAGAGCTCAGGAGACCAAGTAGCATGATGGTGACAGCGGCTGCTGCCGCATGGGAGACTGTGCATTAACGTATCTGAGGCTTTCTTTTGCTTTATAGTGCCACACACATCTGAAACATTGCTTCCTAAATGACGTCAACGTATTCGTGGCTTTCGAATTTTAGTGTGCTGTCTGTGTTTTTGGGGGCGCCCTTAGCTGTGGTTGGCCTGAGAGTGCATTATAATGGTAATAGTACTTTTAAAAATTCTTTTGTGGTCTCAAACCCTCCCCATACATTATATTTGGGCAGACAACCTAAATTAGTCATTTTCCCATTGTTCTTTTGTTGCTTCTAACATCTATAAGAACAATAGCATCAAAAAAGAGAAAATGGCTGATAGCGCACAGTTGCACAAAAAAATGTATTTTTCGCTGAATCGTGGGAAACTAGGGGCCTTAGTCATAGCTGCCGTATATAATTGTTTGTACTGCTGTTCTTGTTGCCATGCTGGCCATTCCCTGTGCGCCTTTTTAGTGTGCCGAATTTTGGAGCTGGAGCTCCACTTCTCGCATGCAAAGCTGGAGGTCATGTCGCGTTGAAAAAAATTACCTTCAAAGGAGCACAGCTAGTTGCTATGCGCCGTACCACATGACTCACCGTGCTTCGCTACTGTGGCTGCTACGCAGAGCTGGTGGCACTCGCTCACTCAGCAGTTGTGCCTAATCACATGACTCGTCAGTGGCTCACCGCCGTGCGCTCGCTTCGCCTCACAGCTGAACCTAACCACATGACTCGCGTTGGCCTAAATACAAGCGCGGGTGCTGCTTGGTGTTTCACAGAGCCACAGAAGAGGCACGGGCGGGTCCCAGCTGCGCGATTGTGTTTTAACAACGACAGGTCAAGTCAGACCACCCTGCAGATTCTGGTCACCGAGAACTATGTCTAACTATGCTTAACCGAGCTTTCACTCCGTATAACCAGGCTCAGCTGAGTTGAACCTCAGCCATTTTTTGGCTGCTGCTTTGCCTTGTGTTCTTGTTTCTCCATGGCATTTAAGACGAGACTCTATGCCTTTTTCCAAGTGCTATGCTCCATCCATTTGACCACCTTTTGTGATGCTTAGTCCTGTCTTTTGATTCCTTCCTGAGTTTTTTAGGCTGTTAAAGCCATGTCTTAGCTGCTGCATCAGGCTTTTTCTGCTTGAACAGCACAGTAACAAAGACAGTGATGCAGCTCTAAATTACTTTCCCGTGTGACTTTGTCTCAGTGCAGCCAGGGACAGAGAGCTCAGGCCCAGCCATGGACTTGAGAGTGTAGAGTCTTTCTTTCTTCTTTCTATCTTGCCTTTGTTTATGGTCAGATTCCGGCAGTGACTGTGCGTGAATGATAGAGCCTGGATAAACATGCTCACCTATGCCTGGAAACGGTACCCTTTTTAAAGAAAAGATTCTTGCCTTTGTTTAAGGTCAGATTCCGGCAGTGACTGTGTGTGAATGATAGAGCCTGGACAAACATGCTCACCTATGCCTGGAAACAGTACCCTTTTTAAAGAAAAGATTCTTGCCTTTGTTTAAGGTCAGATTCCGGCAGTGACTGTGTGTGAATTATAGAGCCTGGACAAACATGCTCACCTATGCCTGGAAACGGTACCCTTCTTGAAGAAAAGATAGACACTGCAAAGTAGGCGCTTAGGGTTGTAGAGGAGCTGCTTTGTGTGATAATGGAGCTGAAAAATAAAGAAAAATAAACTTAATGACCTTTAGAATGGCTTAGCCATAGAGACTCGAGAGAGAGTGAATGGCTACAGTATCTTTAACAGTAAAAAAAAGAATTTATTGATACTGTGGAACATAACTGATCTTTTTGTTTTTGTTTTTTTATAACATTCATATCTTCCTGGCAGCTTCAGTCAGTACTCATGAATTTTAGTCTTCTACATGTGCAGTATTCTGGTTTCTATGCTTCTAGTCCGGGCACATAGTTTTACTTGAGAGCCTAAGCCAACATTTTTATCTGTTTTTGTTGTCATGCTCCTGTTACGAGACTCAAGGAAGCCGCTGCAAGTTGACTCCGCCCAAGCGGCTCTTTCTCTCTCTCCTTTCTTTCACTCCCTCCTTCATTGCTTCCCCAGGGCATTGTTCAGGTGTCCACCCTGAGCGAGGCAGTTACTGTGCCTTTCCTTTTAACAGAAAAAAAATTCTTGCAGCCAGTTGTGCGTGAGCATGTTTTTTTTTTATCTTTTCCTTGGCAGCGTGCTTGTGAACGCACTCTCCTTGTCTCGTGTACAAGGCAGTTGGCCAATGGCAGCATTCTGTATGCTTAGACAGACCACAATTGAATCTGACAGATTAGTGTAGAGATGGAGAAGGGATACAAAAAAGGCAGCAAAGTGTGGTGACTAAGGTGCCATTTTAGACATGACACGTTTTGTTATGCCATAATATTGACACCTGTTAAGTTGATAATTGTTAGCGCTGTAGCTGGGCCTCATTAGGTGTATACGGACGCATATGTGCTTATAGTATATTATGTGGACGACTTGGATTTGGATCTTCAGGAAACAGTTCACACTTGGCAGTCATGCATAGGCTTCTTGTGGTCAGAATCATGTTTTTCAGGTGGTAGTCCGACAGTTTCATTTTTATGATGCTTTTATGTTAGAGTTGTGTTGTGGCTTACGTTCGCTCTTGTAGAAATACAGTATAACCTCGTTTATAGTACATCTTTTAATGAAAATGCTAAAAAAATGTATTATCTAGGAAGATGTATGATCCAAACCGCATAATTTTTTAAAATGTAACTGTTCAGTGCGACACAAGCATTTATTGTCAATTTCACTACATAAAAATGTTGACTAGCATTTTTAGGCACAATGTCTGAACAGTTTCTTTTCTAGTTTTCCCAGAATTCAGTCTGCATTTATGTTGTTAGCACGGAAGAAAGTTTGCAACATATCCACTCCGTTGATGACACTGGTAAAAGTAGCCAGGATCCTCGTTGGTTTTGGATGTTTCGCCCCCCTTTTTGCGCCAATGCACTGTGGAAAGCTGCCACGACGGCTGACTGTCTCAGCGTTTTTGCTTTTCATGCTGCGTCCCCCTTACCCGGCCCACTCATACGTATGCACATTGTTGTAGTTCTCAGATGTTTTGCACCCTTGCCTTTAATCATCATCATCATCAGTCTGACTACGCCCACTGCAGGGCAAAGGCCTCTCCCATGTCTCTCCAATTAACCCTGTCCTATGCCAGTGGTGGCCACCATATCCCCTTGCCTTTAGGCACTGAGAAACTGCCACTGCATTTCTGCTTTTCATACGTGTTCCCGCTGGAACAACCTACTCGTATGTTAGCGCACCGCGTCTTTATTTCGTCCTTTGCACCTAGGCATTGCAGAGAAGCCACCATGGTGGGTGGCTGCTGCTGCATTCCAGCTTATGTTGCCTGCCGTCACTGTACTCAGGGACTGATGTTCTTGCCTGTAATCCATAAGGGTGTGGTAATTCTTTGACTTTCCAGTTTTGTAGAGCTCACTGCAGTGAACTGTAACTGTTTCTGGATGCAGGAAAATGGCAAAACTATTCATCAAAAAGTCTCTTCTTTGCTTTTGGCTTTGCACATACTCTAAATTCGTATTTTCTTTCAACTTCACACAATTATTCCATATCTGTGCTATTTGTATTTAATTAGGGGTTTTCAAATATAAAAATTCTCAAATTCAAATCGAATATAACGAACAAATGCCTTTGGATATCAAATATTGTTTCATATAAAAAAAAAGAATTCTAGAAAAGAATAAATGGCAAATGTTGGTGTTCTTCATTTTTTTGTTGTTTTCAAAATACTGAGGTTTTTTGCAAACAAAATAAAGCTAGACCGGCTCAGTGCCATGCAAAAAACAAAAATAAAACGAAAAGCATGAGTTGGTCCCGAAATGTTCTGCAAAATTAAAGTATTGGTTGGCGTCAATTTTCTCTCAGCTGTCTCAAGAACCCAACCAGACAGGCTTCCATCGAAGATGTTTTCGTTTAAAAGCATGACGTACTGAAATATGTACTGCTTGATGAGCGAACCTGTTGAGTGTTCATGCAAAATGAGTGTCAGAGTGAAATCCATGAATTGAGTCTTGAGTACATGGCAACTAAAAGAAAACAACATGATTGGTTCAAAGCCTAAGACTGATGACACAGCGATGCTGTTTGAGTTTGGTTCAACTAAGTTAACCATGGTTATACTCTTCATTTCTGTCTGTTGTCGTCTCTAGTACCCCCCCCCCCCCCCCTCCCTCCCACCCAAGATCAACGAACACTCAGTCATCAATACGTACAAGTGTTTATTTCAGTACCACCATTCATTCGTTGTCCTGGTCGTCTACACTAGGGAATTCTTCCTACAGTGCGTCTTCACCTCTGTAGACCTCCACCTCAACTTCTCGCTGACATCTTGACGATTGCTCAACAGCACGATATTCGGGATTGGACCGAAGTCGTCGCAGTCCGTTCTCGAGCAGCGGCACGTTGGCTTTCGTGCCGCGCTTCCTCTTCTTCGGGAGAGAAATTCTTTTTCCGCGGCCCCATCTGCCTTTGTCGGAGACACGGTCGCTCTGTCGTCGGGCGCCGGAGTGCAGCTCCTTTTATTATACCACGTGGTTACGCAACGCCCCAGAGGGCATCTGTGTTTTTTGTATTAGTTGTCGTCCACTCTGACAGAGGGCGTCAGGTGTCCTTGGGTGACCTCATTACTGTGAACACAGCCACTGCTGCGCACGACTAATGGAACAACCTCCAGCTTAAACAGCATCACTGTTAAAAATATGGGCCAAAAAAACTCTGTGAGGTGTCTCCATCGCACAAACAGCATACCACCCGTGGCGAGCACGCAGTTTTGGGTTGGGCTGGAAGAACAACGTGGTCGTAAGCGAGGGGAACGCACATTGGCACTGGAATGACAAGACTGCTTCTAAAAAAAAAAACTGACCAGCAATACTCTAGTGAGTGTTCGAAAGCGACACACAGCTAGGTTCGGATGGCTGGCATATGCGGGGCCGATAGTCATCGTTTCTGTAGGCTGGCGGCGAAGCTCAGAAACCGAAACTACGCTGCTAGGCTATTTTCTTGTTCTAGTAACTGGGGCCTTCCTATCATTGTCATGCCTACTGCTACATGCATGTCACAAATGCACGGGCTGCAGTGCACCATGCAATAGGCGGGATTTTTACATGTTTGCTGTGACGCCAAGAGTGGCCCCCCTTTCGGAAGTGCTGTGCGAAATTCCGCAAGTGGCTTTCCTGCATATCACATAAAAACGAGGTGGTGGAGTTCACACTAAAAGAGTTGTGAAGGCAACAGCATGAGTGCTGTGGGTGTGGATGTTGAGCATGAGATGCATTATGGAAGGATCAAACAAAAAATAACATGAGTTTTCACATTCTGATTGTTTGAAGCAGGTGGTTGACCATCTTGTCCTCATAAGTAGCATGTGGGAAAGCCCACTTGGGGAACTTTGCATGAGGTCTAAACTTAGCAGTCCGTATATGACCTATCCACGTGATAAATGACAAAGAAAGTGAAAAGACTTTGTATTGTTTTCTTGATGTTTAAAACTCGGTCTTGGAATAATTTACAAAGATATTGGGGTTTCTCTGCGGTCGGATTTGTGGAAGGGCAGTATTCGATCGCTGCTGAATAATTATTTGGAAATTTTAGAATATTTGGAAATTTTTTAATATCCAGGTCTCGAATCAAATATGAATTGAATAACAAACATGTTCGATTCTCATTTGAAATTTCTAATATTTGCACACTCCTATATTTAATCTTTGAAGTAGCCGCCGCAGTGGCTCAGTGGTTATGGCGCTCGGCTGCTGACCCGTAAGATGCGGGCTTGATCCCGGCCGCAACAGTCGAATTTCGATGGAGGCGAAATTCTAGAGGCCCGTGTACTGTGCGATGTCAGTGCACGTTAAAGAACCCCAGGTGGTCAAAATTTCCAGAGCCCTTCACTACGGCGTCCCTCATAGTTCTGAGTCGACATTAAACCCTCTTAAACCATAAATCTTGACCTTTGAAGTGCTTGCCAGAGTCATTCCTAAAAATTATGCATTTGATGCGATATGATGTCACAACACTCAGAAGCAGACAAGTAGACAGAGAATAAAATTTATTAGCTGAGTAGGAAGGGTGGAGCCCCTCTAAGGCAGCAGGTCAACCGCACCGAATGGCCAAGAGCTTATGCGCCTTGGCGACCCAGTCAGCCCGTTGGACGAGCCGAGCCTGAAGGCCCTGCTCCGAGCCGCACAGCGTGGTCACCCATTGCCACACGGTAGAGATTAAGCGAATGGGATGATAGGGCAGGCTCACATGATGTGGGATAGGGTAGCGTGCCCACCGCAGAATCTGCAGTTGGGAGAGTAGAGGGCGGGGTAGATATGGGAGAGAACTGCAGAATTTGGGAAGGCATGCGTTTGAAGCTGGCACCAGGAAGTTTTGTGTGTTTCGGGATAGGGACCTGTTGGCCGGTGGGTTTAATACGTCGGTCAAGTCGGTAACTTGGGGTGATGTCCTGAGAAGTGGTCAACCGGTATTCATATTGGCCCACCATGTGGGCCTCTATGAGTTCCGCCAGTGTGTTGTAGAGGCCGAGCGCCTGAAGCCAGTCAGTGGAGGTGCCGAGGGGCAGGTGTTTGGTGGCTTTGTAAGTTTTACGGATGAGGGTGTTTATGTTCTTTTGTTGAGAGGGTGAAGTATGGGAAGGATAATACTAGGTGACTTAGGGTGAAGGCTTGTACGAGACACACTGTTTCGTGCTCTCGGAGCCCTTGATTACTGAAGGTGATACAGTAGATGAGACGGATGGTTTGGTCTGCATGTTGGGATATTTGCTGATCAAGCATGTTCGGATATTTGCTGATCCAGTGTTTAAAGCCTTGAGGGTGAAGAAAGAACACTAAATGTCATTAAATACTGGGAAATTTTGGGAACTTTGCTGCTGGCACTATTTCATTTTAGATACGATTGCCGGTCCTCTCTGCTTCTTTCTCATTGGTGTTCTTCAAAGCAGTTGTCACAGGCAGACAGGAAATAATGAAGCCTCATATGTGTAATAGCTTTTCAAAATGGTTTGTTCAGTGAGTGTATGCTGCAGTAAGATTCACTGCAAAATTCCTTATAACAGTCTTCAGCAAAGATGTATCACAACAGTTTATGTCCTTTGCAGTATGCATAGCTTGGTGTAAATCTCTGTCTGCTGACGGCTCAAAAAGCTTTCTTGTCATGCTGGTTATGACTGCACATATTTATCAGTCAGTACTCCATACAGTTACTATAAGTTGTTTAGCAGCTAATTTAATAGTAAATTCTTTCAGGGAACTTGTATTACAGGCTTTGCGTGGCCAGTTTGTGGTTTCTTTGGTTATATGATGCAGTTTTCTCTGTGTGATTTCAGGCCCGGACAAAGCAGACACAGATGCACAACATTCTGGTGTCGTTGACTGTGGAGTCGACGCCGCAGGCACGCTGCTTCCTGACCGAGACATCGCTGCTCAGCGATGTGCTGCCTTGGCTGCTCTGTATCTTGCAGCCCACGTTACGACCGGTAGGCTGTACACTGTGTATTCTGTAGTCACAGTTATTTTTCATTGCAAGACAACCTGACTCTAACAGCAGAGTCATACTGTTTGTCACTTGCAAGGGAGATGTTTTATGCCAAGGGCACTTAGCTTATTTTTTTGCAGATATTACAGTGTTAGCACATGTGTTATGTGGGGCCTCCTGGTCATGCTTGAGAAATTTCTAGCCGTGGCAAATGAGAGGGCAGTGGGATGGAGGGGGACCGACAGGTGGTCAGGGCAAAATGCAGAATACTCATGTACTGCATTTTTGGGAGTTGTTGAGCAACGTCAGGGAACCGAAATTATTTTGTAGCTCTCTGTTAGAGCATATCTAGTAGCTAACCAGGATCAAGCTTTTCTCCATGCTGCTAATGCCCATCTCCATAATTTTTTAGTTGTCTAATATGTGAAACTTGCGAAGAAACATGAAAAAATAAATTGCATGTCAAAGCGCTTATAAAATCACCTTCTGAGCATTTAAATTCTTTAGTGCAGTCAATTAGTGATGGACCTCGCAATTATCTCATTGTCTGTTTGGCATGGGAAGTGATCTTTTGGCGGAGGAGCTTGCCATTGAGTGAACAGATTTTCATTTCATACCACATCGGTGAAATTGTTATGTTAAGCATGACAACACAAGTTCTCTTGCCATGGTTGAGCTGACCACATTTGGCAACATGACTGAGTGCTTTCTTTTCATTGGCATTAAGATTTCTGTGCCTTGTGTCATTCAAACAGCACTGAAAAAAATCCACTTCAATCCTTTAAGTATTGTATCCATTTGCGTATATTGGTAATACTCATGCGGGTTGACCATCGCAACTTTGGGAACTGAAAAGAAAAATGTTCATATGTAGTGTAGGCTGACCAGTTCGAGGGCTTTGAGCCACCAGCACCCATTTACGCGCATATTGCATGCTACAGCTGTGGTGACACGGTGAGGAACTCTACAGTCCTCTACAGTCACCGCCAGGGACCAGTCTTGAAGCTCAGTGGTGAAGGTCTTCACTTCTTCCTCCAGCTTATTAAATTGCCCTCCATGGGTTTGTGGAGAGCTTGGCCATTGTTGCTGCACTCAAAAAGGCACTCTTGCAGCTTTTGCCAGTATCTGGCGCACTTTTTGGCGCCATCGAACTTGCCACGCTCCTGAACAGTTCGTTGATGCCTCCATGTATAAAATGTTGGCTCGCTTAAATGCTGCAAAAACTGTCGCTGATGTCTGGGAGGCATGGCTCACCGTGTTGCTAAGCGACAGCCACAAGGCTTCCAGCATGTACAGAGGGCAAAATGCATGTCTAGAACATGTTCTGAGCGTGTTTCGGGCTGATCACGCGATAACTAGCGACAAGATTTGGCTAAAAATGGTCTGGATGTAAACTTGGGTAGTTAAACTCATAGAATTTCATCGTCATTTTTTGCCTTCTTGGTCACAGCGGATTTGGGAGCGGCGAAACACACAGTTTGGTTGTTCTAGGCATGTGTTTTGCCCTCTGTACAGACTTAGAGCAGTTTTGTTTGTCGATGAGGCTGGTTTGGAGTTTTGTTTATACAGAGCCAGGGCAGAGCGCAGTGGGCACTGTAAGCATCAGTCCTATTTCGCCTGATTATGGCACAGTAGGGCTTCGTGCTTACCACCGTATTGGCCTTATCTCAGAATCTTTTGCATGGCTCTGTTAAAAAGAGGGGATGTGTGATACCTTTGTGCTCTAAGGGTTGCTAGTAAATGCAATACTTATAGTGAATGGTTGAAGGCAGCCAGAAAGCAGGGCTTTCCACAGCAGTATTGTTCATATAGTTCTCTCCCTTACTTTTCTGTGTTTGTAGCTACGTTTATTCCTTGCTCTGGTCGTGACTCACAAATTGGTCAACTCTCGAGCATAGACATAACCATTTTAAGGGTTGGCCTATACAGCAGTAAATACTGTCAGAGTTTTGGCTCTATTCAAAGAGGCACATAGATGCTCTTAGAGCAAACTATATTTGGGAAAACCTTTGAAGGAAAGAAGATCCACGCTGGCGATACATAGCAACTTATATTCTCGGCAGTTGTCAGGTTCAGAATGGCCATTGGTCTCTACTGTTCTCCATTTAGAAATAGCTCGAAACTTCCAAGATAAGATGCCTGAATCCTTAAGAACAATCCCGAACATCGTAAGCGCTGTCATGTGTGATCAAGGTCCTTCCAGAGCAGTTCGGTTGCATGTCGCTTAGAAAACTAAGAGTGCTAGCAGCAGTAAACAAAGAGCACTCATATCAAACTTATCAGGTTTACTCTCGTAATTTGTGCCCTTTTTTTTTTCTTTAAATTAAAGCTTCAAGAAGGGAGTGCGCAATTATGCGTCCTAAAAGCTCTACGAAGGTCATAATGTGAAATGTACACCGTATATTGCCACATATGCATCGACCCCCCCAATTCGCAGCCCTCGCTCATCAAATCAACGCTTATTCCCCCCCCCCCCCCCCACCCATGCCTTATCACCGCACTCATTACTGTCGTGATGCTCCAGCTAGCTTGAACCCGGCTCCATTTGGTAACATGTCTGAGTCTTCGGGCTGATTAAGGACTGAAGCTGTGAAGCTGGGAAAACGAAAACAAGCAGGTTTAATGGCACTTTTATGAAAACTTATTCACATACAGATAGGGTTTGAAGAGCGAAAAGTAAGAATTTAAAAGTTCATAGCGACGTGCAACAGGATGAGCTTTTTTACCAGGGCCCAGAGTGTCGTTGCTCATTTGACATCATCCTTCAATCCCCTCAGGTCCAGCCCATCCCTCAGGCTGTGACCAGTCAAACACAGGGCATAGCTCTATCAGGATATGCCCAGTGTATCTCTATCACCATTCTTTCGGTTCTTTGGCTGGTCAAACAGCATGTCATCAGCTGTAGTCATAACATTATGTAGCTCCCCAAGGGATGGCCTGACGGGGCATGAGAAACTCAAAGCAATAAACATGCAACGATGCAGTCGTAAAGCCAGCAGTCTAAGGCACGGGGAGATAAAAGGCGATAAAACACTGCCCTTGAGTGCGGCCTGGCTGATTGGCGGCAAACAGAGCAGCCAACAGTTCGGTACTTTTGGATTCCGGCACGGGCTGAAGGGAATATTTGGTGTATTGCGTGTAATGACCTTCGAGTTCCGAAGGAAAGGATGCACTGCAGTGCGGCCGTTGCTGCCGTTGGGAGCTGCTATGCCCTCACATCTTTTTTTTTTCTTTTTATCATATTGCCATTATCACCTTCATGGCTGTTTACCTGGTACTGACTCATCTTCATTAGTGTGTATGTGTCTTGGGAAGGGGGAGGGTTTTTATCAAGGCGACCAAGGCACGCTGGTTCCAGCACGCTAATCTCACACACTCATCCAAAAGAGCCTGTTGTGCTCGCCCTTTGCATGCATCAAGTATGAGTTTGCTTTGGCTTGGCCTTGGCAGTGGTGTCTTCCTTAGAGTGGTGTGGCCGGAGTGGTAGCATCTCCTTGTCACTCGCACCTTTCGCAGCCGCGCACAGTGACACAGCGATTCCCAAACTTTCCTTGCGCACACCCACATGCATGCTGGTGATCTGGCGTAGCAGGCAGGGAGCATAAAATGTGCGAGTAAAAGTTTTTTTTTTATAAATCCGGGTTATAAATTTTGGGTTCACAAATTACACAAGTAAATAAAGTAATGCATCATTTCATTATTCCCCCTTTTAAAAAAGCAGTGGCCCAGTGTTTAGAGTAAAACAAGAGCGAGCAAACAAGGACAGGAAAAGAATCTAAGCACTACTGTCCATTAGAGTCCACAGTTTAGGCTCAAACATGCAGCAGGCGTGGCTTCTAGGTGTGTGTTGCGCCGATGGGATGTTGTCATATGCTGTCATGTTAGGATTGACTTTCTTGTCTAGTTTTCCCAGTGGTTGCAGAATCGCATTCAGTCTGAAATAGCACCACAGAAGTTTTCGTCTAAGTTTGCGGTGACAGATCAGTGTCCCACATGCACACGCGGGATCACTGAGCTTGTACTGCTTGTCCCGCAATCGCAGGTTGTAATGTATTTATCAGTTTGCTTGTCATGTCTAATCCTGATTGGCGGTCTGTGTGTAGGTGTATGTGCGGCTTCTAACAATAATTGCGATACGTGCCATTCTAGGTGAACATGCAGCTGTTCAACAAGGCTGAGCGGCAGCAGCTGGAGCAGGTGATTGCCGTGATGTCGTCATTTGCCATCACCTACCAGCAGTCCAGAAATGCTGATGGTGTCTACCAGTATTCCCTGGAGCCGTGAGTGTCCTCATGGCAGTACTTTGGAAAAACTGCTGATCTTTTACAGCTGTAGCATAGTACAAGAGCCTGTTTGAGGCACGGTGGTCTGGAGGTGCCAGACAGTGGTTTTGTGGCACCTCCTCCTTCTCCTTTGATTCATGCTTACCACAGATTGCTGCGTATAAATAAATTTCGAGTCTGTTGGAAAACCTCGATAATTTGATATCAGTTAATTTGAAGTCTGAGATATTTCTTAACATTTCTGTCATCTTGTAATTTGCAATATCAATTTTACCAGATAATTCAAGCCAGCAGCTTGCACTGAAATTAGTGAAAACAGCGCGAAAGAAGACGCCCGAAGGCGAAACGAGGAAGTGACAGGAAAGAGCGCTGACTGACAACTGAATCTGCATCTGACTATCTTTGCCACTGCCTTCCTATATATTGCGCGAGTTTCGCTCAATAAATTCAGTTGTCAGTCAGCGCTCTTTCCTGTCGCTTCCTCGTTTCGCCTTCGGGCTTCTTCTTTCGTGCTGTTTTCACTAATTTCAGAATGGACCAACTAGCCCAGCAAAAAGTTCTGCTAGCTTGCACTGGCCTGGTTATTTAAAGACCCGGGGTACTGTGCGGGAATGCCCAAGGTCACTGGCAGCTTGGAAATGCCGGAATTTAGACTGATACCGGAGTGTCAAGCCACTTATGATTGACGCTTGAGCCCTTATTAAGCAGCACGATGCTTGATTGGATTCAGTGTTCCTCACCGTTGTGCAGACAGTGGCGATGCTTGCGCAAGGCACGGTGACGTCAGGCCAGCCTAAGTGACCCCCTGGCATCCGGCACACTAGGGGAATACGCAGCACAGATATAGAGTATTGTTTCTAGTATTTCGTACACACTGCACGCCAGCAGCAAACTCGTCAATACAAAATATGCCGACACTGCAGTGGTAGCCTTGTAGTTTGAACATTCGCCTTGCATGCGGGAGGCATCAGTCCCTAGTGCTGCCGGCTGGGTACCCACTGGTGATGCAATGGGTACCAGCTTTCCCCCGGCCTGGTGCTCGGCTTCTTTAGGGTGAAATGCTTGGGAAATGGGTCTTTGACACCACCTTGAGTAGATGAAAACACCTTGTGTCGTGATGCTCTTTGGCCACAGATGCCCTTGTTCCATAAAAAAAAATTAATCGTCATCATCGCAAAATACACCGCACCAGTCCCAGATTGCCCAAATGGACTGCGAGCACTCTTTTTCATGTCGCTCCTTTTCAAGTGACGTCTTTTCATGCCAAGAGCCCTTCTGTGTATATTCCGTAAAGCTGTGCTGCGCCGCTGTACTCGGGGACTGCTTTCTGTGACTATCCAGTGGAAGCTATGAGCACGTGCCAACAGCTTACCCTCTTGTGTCTGTTGCTCATGAAAGCGTGTGAAGAGCGTGCTTGTGGAAGCTGGCGTCTCACGTTTGTAGCTTCCATTGGATAGCCACAGAAAGCTGTCACCGAGTATAACCTGATGCGTCCAATGCTGGCCACCGCCCTCACTCACATTGAGAACGGGAGTATAAAGCCTCCAACGAATGCGAAAAGCCTTGCCTACTGAATTAAATTGAAAGTAATGTGTGTCCATGCTCTGTTGATGTTGAAACTGGCATGTCTGACATTCTGACAGCTGTCAGTGACACAGTGACCATGATGAGCCCGAATGATTGCTTACGTTATAGAAGGAGTTAAACATCAACCGCAGCTGTGCTGAGTACAATGGAGCAATTCTAAACTGCTCGTTTTCTTTGTTTGCAGATAATTAAACAACCTGCTTGATTTGAATATCTTAAGCAGCCAGACGGGCTTCATATTAACGCGGTTTCACTGCAATGTTGACCACAACTCGCAACGCTCCCTGGAAAAAAAAAAAGAAGACTCCAAATATGGGTCAAAGCCCCCTTCCCCATCTCGCTTGCAGCCTTAAGGGGGAAAGCTGGTCTTAGAAAAAAAATTTTTGTTAATGAAGCCACAATAATGGAATGTTCAAGAAACATCTATTTTTGCGTGTTGATTCCAAATAAGTAATTTAATTTTATATAAAACAAGTCCTTGTGCACTTATGTAGTATGTTATGTAACTTTTTGCCGAGAGCTTTCAATAAATTTTGTAGCAGGAAACTTGCTAGGACACATGCCATTGGCCTGTCTTGACATCAAACTATGCAATAAGGGCAAAATTATCATCCTGCCTATCATAGGAGTCGAGTTACAGGGTTTTGAATTTGCCACTTCACGAACGGGAAGAAACTGATGATTTCAAAATCCTATCACTCACCTTCTATAACAGGCAGGATAATACTTTTGCCCTTATTGCATACCTTGATGTCAAGAGAAACCAATGGCGTGCAGTCTAACGAGTTCCCTGCAGTAGAATTTCTTTCAAACCCTCCGCAAAAGTTACCTAACATATTGCATAAGTGCACAGGGGCTTGTTGTACATGAAACTAAATTACATATCTGGAATCAGCACGCAAAAATGCATGTTCCCTGAAGACCTCATAGTTCTGACATCATTAGTAAAAATTTATTTCTAAGACCCCCTTCCCCCCTTAACTAGCCAAAGCAGAAGGATGGATACCGTATGTACTAGCATAATAGGTGCACTTGCATAATAGGTGCACTTGCATAATAGGTGCACCCCCAGTTTGGGTGCCCAGTTTGGTCGGATTTCTTTATTTCTGCGCATAATAGGTGCACCCCGAGCTTGGCACTGTGATCAATACTGTATTTACACGATTGCAAGCCGACGCCCTCCCGCACCCCCTCCATTTCAGGTGAAAAGAAAAAAAAACATGCACACGCATTCCACAACCCAAGCTTATTTTAACAAAGTTTTTGCTGAACTGACTACTTGTCCTCACTAGTTTGCTGCCGTCGCTGCTGCTGCGGACCCACAGCACGTGCAACAACATTGCATGGAACAGCCGCTCATGCCGAATTCCGTACACAGTTTTCAGGGATGCTCACTTTGCATGTCTGTTTGGAAAGCTTCATCTCCAGCCGGAAGCCTTCCCGACTTACACCCACGGAAACCTTGGCGCTTGGAGTTGCATACAAAAATTTAGGCACGCTGCAGTCACAACTGCCACACTTCTCGACCATGTCAATTTTCCGGTCCACTGCAAGCTTGCTTTGTTTGAGAGCAAACTCCCAGCCGTGTAGCTATAAGTTGCTTGCCCGTCTTGCTAAAATTGCAACACTCAGTGACAGCACACAAAAGCCACAACTACGGTGAACTAACTAACACAACTCCTGTGCCTTTGACAGCCACAAAAAGGTGGAGCGGGTGATACTGATGCCGATATGGCTAGCGGGGCTCGCGGCGGAGGAAAAAGTTGACGATGATGATGATGATGGCCCGCGGCCTCTGGCGCTATGGGCGGCACCTGGAAGCTCCTATGCGCGTGCGTGGCCTCTGCAATCAAGAGCAGTGCTACTCACAGCCAGAGCTGATCACGAAGGCCACGGCACATGCATTTAGAGGGCTATCCTCCATGGGTCGTGGAAGGTTTGGGTGCGGCCCTTACACGTGTGTGTCAATGTGGTATGTTCAGTTTTGCGAGTAAAAAAATTTTGGGAAATTTTACCCCGCATAATAGGCGCACCTCGAACTTTGAGCCGGATTTTCTGAAAAAAAAAAGTGTACCTATTATGCAAGTAAATAGGGTATATGTTAACAGCGAGCTCTTAAGTAGGTATGTAGTTCCTTGTGCCATTGTGCTTGCACACATTTTCTTCCATGTCCTCCCACTGAGTTGGTAGTTTTCCTTCAGCTTTTTAGCAACTTACTTTCCACAAGATGTTGACAGCATGGCAAGCACTCTAGTTAGGACATCTCAAAGCAACAAAGATATAGTGATATAATTGCTTGACCAGCAGTCGGAGGAAAGTGCAGATCAGAGGCAGTAAAACGATGCACCTTCCACTGTTATGAGCGCCGTGTCTGACTAACCTGGTGAGCAGTTGAACAGACTGCCAACAGTCCAGTGGTGTCAGGTTCCCGTAAAACACATGTTGCGGAAGTTTGCACGAAAGTTTACTCTTGCACCACTATTGATCATATGAGAAAGTGATCACCAGTACTGCTATGTTGTTGACAAAAACAATTTGTGTACGAAATTATAAGTTTTTTTACACATGGAGCTTTATTCGTCCTGGTGAGAGCGTGGTGCTGGGGTGAGGCATTGCTCTACCAAAACCACCATAGTTTCACAAATAGGTTGGCTCTGCATGCAGTGCTTCCACTGCTATTTGGACACTCATTTTTATAAAATCGTCATCGTCATCATACGCCTGACTATGACCCTGTCCTTTGCCGGCTGCGGCCACCATATCCCCGCAAACTTCTTAATGTCATCTGCCCAGCTAACTTTCTGCTGCCCCCTGCTAGGCTTGCTTTCTCTTGGAATCCACTCCGTTACCCTTAAGGACCAGCGATTATCTTAAGAATCAGCTTATACGTGCCAGCTTATACATGCAGTAGCTGAGAGTACATTATTGCCGATGGACGGGTGGTGACGGTGGGCTCTTGATTATTTAAGTGAGCCAGGCAATTCATTGAGCCTATTCTAGTGTTGAACAAAATAAATGACACAGTGTGGTTTGGGGGCCAACAAGCCAAAGGTGTACACAAGACTTGAAGTTTCAGAGCAAATGCGCAAGTCCCAAAATCCCTGTAGTAGTTATACTGTACAGTGCAAAAGGGGCCACTGAAGTGTTTCCATTTCATGTTTGTTTTAACACTTGGAATTCTTTAAGCAAGTTAAGCTAACTGGCTCACAAAATTGCACCAAGGCTTCTATGAAATTACTTGGTTGCCTCGTCTGGTGATGAAAAGGTAGTTTGGATACATGTTTGCACTTTTTATAACTGTAGGTACACAGTTTTTTTGACAAGAGAAGCTATTTGACGCAACTTGGCAGTTGGTGTTTGAATGCAGTGGAAGTTTAGTATTCTGTCCAATGACCCCTTTTACGTTAAACTCTTCTGAGACGCAAGACAGCTGCTCAGTTGGCGCGAGGTGGATTCTAAGCTGTGCTTTCTGACTGTGTGAAATGTAATGTGGTTGCAACATTCCACTTTTTCCATTTGCCTCATCTTAAATGACATTTTGGGAACTTCTCTGCAGCAACATTGAAGAAGTTGTCCAGTTTCCTGGAATTACGCCACACCAGCCGTTGCCGTATGTCACAAAGCAGCTCATTGCTAGAGAGGTAAGCACTGCTGTTTGGCGCAGTGTGACATTGAAGCAGGTGTTTGATTCTGCAAGCCTCTGTTTATGCCGACAGTGCATTTTATTGCTTTGGCACAACTGGACCTATGTGATTTTTGCCTGCCCAAAATGAAATGAAATCAGCCCCTATAATAATGCTACCACTGGTGCGCAGCACTTTGTAACTCTGTAGTCTGAATTCAGGGTGTATCTTCCATGAGTGTTAATGTATGAAACACCTTGTTTAAACACGTTCAAACATGTTTCCCTTTGTAGTTTGATTTTGTGTGGATGATAAGTAAGCAGGAACTGCGGCGAGCAATTTCGCTCCTTTGGAGGGCTGTCAGCTGTCATACTGAGCGAGGGCGCAGGCCATGGGGCTGGCTTACGTCAGCCAATTTACACTCGTAGCCGGGGAGCAATGGCCAGGACCGAAGTTAGCAGCGCTGTCGCTCGGCTGCAAGACCGCTCCGGTGGTCGGCGCGGCTGCTCGGTTGTTTTTGGCAACGACGGTACACAGTGGGATCTCGGAAGGGTTTTCACTGCTGGTGTGCAAACATTCGAAGTTTCGAATATTTTGCGTAGGGTTCGCGCAGGTCCTTGAAATTCTTGAATACCCTTGATTTTCGAAAAACTATGCCAAGGGCCCTTGAATCTCCTTAATTTTGATGCACTCCTTTTAAATTACTTGAAAAATTCAGATCACTCTGGCTTTTCTCAAAAAAAGGTAGAAGTGTGCAAATATTCGAAATTTGAAATAGTTTGCGAATAGTATTTACTAGAGGTCAGAGTTGTATGTAATGTGGTTCAAGTAATTGATTACCAGAAAGAAATTACATTTTCTGTGAAATTTGTTATGAATTGATTACTTTTTGCAAGAGGTAACGTTCTCTGTAATACAATTATTTTTGTCAGTAATTGATTGCTAGTAATCAGTTACTTTCTATTCAAAAAAATAAGTTGTAACCATTGGTTTAACTTTGAGGGCCAAACTTGGTGGAAAACTTTAGTGCTACCATGGACTATTCCTTTGCGATAGGGGGAGGACGATGGTTGGGCCGCAGAAAAGCCACTTGCACAAAGATGTCTGGGCATGCAAGCCTGAGTGGCCTTCATTTGACTGGTCCCATGTTCTGCAATTCGCATTATTTCATGACGGCACAACAGCACGTTATGTTTAGTGAGCTTGAGAACTGTTCCTTCAGAGCACGAACAACAATGTAGTGTGGTGCTTTGCGTAACTACGGGTTGGTGTGCAAGGTCTTCGTGTGTTTCAACTCCACGCTTCCCTCCAGCGTGTATACCGAGAGTCTTCAGTGTCGCTGCTGACGTTTTCACAAGAAATTGTGGGAAAAATACTGACAAGAACTTAGAATAACAATTGGCAGTGAAAATTAACAGCGTATGAATTGCTGCAGAAACCAAACAACAGCAGACAACCGAGTCGCACTGGCTCATTGTAGTGTGTGTGGATTTGTCTTCTACTTATGAAAAAGTGGAAAGGAAAATAACGTATAGATTAGTAATCGAGTAACCTTTGTGTAATTGTTCAGTTGCTTTTCGTAGGCTGTAGTGGACCACAGAAATAAGTTACATATGATATGATGCAATTGTAAATGTTATCAGTTACTTCTTCTCTGTAACATGTACTGCAAGATTGCTGGAGGTGTGCGAGGATCAAATTTTTCATTTTCAGGCGAATTTGAGTAATAAAAATTGGTTTTGAATAGAATTTAAAATTTTCGAATAGTTTAGAATATTTTCGAATAATTTAGAATGCTAGCACAGGTAGTTAAAACAAGACAACCTCTTTTACATGAAACACAGCTATGAAAGTAATTACAGAGACTGCAAACAAATTTTGTTTCTGCACATCAGCATCATTTACTATTCCTGCAAGGCCTGCCAGGCATTTAAATGAGTGAGTTGGGAATCTTTTGTAGTAGCAACCGTAATAAACTTTATTTTGTAGACTAACACCTTGTTTCTAGTTATTTGGACAACAGTTGCATCCAGTGGAAAAAAGTCTACTTGCACAGTTTGACACAATGATTACGTGATAAAGGAGTTTACTGAATGCGGTCGGGAAGCATTTTGAGGTGGCCAGACACCTCTTTATTGGTGGAGTGCAAGGCCTACCTATCCATTGTCTAGCATTACCGCATGCGGGCTTTTGCCACATACTGGCAATTGATTATGTGTGGAAAGAGCAAGTTAACTCGTGTGACACGCGCAAGATACTGCTTTTTGAAAACGTCGTGATGTTTCGTCATGAGTTCAGAAACCAAGGTGGTGAGAGCGTAAGCGTGTTCAAAGCTAGCTGACATGTTAGTGCGAGGATGCCTTACTAGATTCCGCTACTAGATTCCGCTAGATTCCGGTGGGTTGGCTGACACTAGCACATGCTTGTGTGTGTTCTACTTTGCAGCTTGAAGTGGAGAAGATGAGGAGGAGTGACCACTTGGAGAAGGCAGCTGCGAGCAGCTCAGGCTCGACAGCAGGGGCTGCCCCCAGCTGGGCACCCGCTCCACAGCCGGCACCCACGGTTGTTGAGCAGCCCGCACGGGTGAGTCCTGTTTATGTCTTGTAAGCGGTTGTTTCAGTCTGGGAAACTGCACCTTTTACCCCACCTCTCTCTCGAGCTCATGACTCCTCCTTAGAGTTCACAAACAGTGGAGATTGCTGGAATCACATGAGGCGCGTAAAAAGCTGATATGTCGTTTGTCGTCATTGCAGTTCTTTAAAGGTGCACTGAAGAGGAATCTGAACTCGTGTTTTTACACTCGATCTACACGTTGCGAGCGTTCTTAGAAACTTTGAATTTGACCTGTGCGGCCGATTTTCCTAATTTAAATCCGATTAAACGTCCCGGCTCCCGCCTTTCTTTTTTGAATTCCCCGCACACGGTGGAAGGGGTCCACCAACCTTTCAACCAGTTCCGTGGCGGCTTGCCGCTCTGCCATCAGTGGAGTGATACGTAGTGGCAGGCGAAAGTAAAGAGTCCACGCAGCCGGACATCAATCCGATTAAAGTTAGGGAAATCGGCCGCACAGGGCAATAATTCGAAGTTTCTAAGAATGCTGGGAACGTGTAGATCGAGGTCACGCGGCAGGAAGACGAGTTCAGATTCCTCTTCACTGCACCTTTAAGCAGGCTGGCCTAACCACTGTAGTGAATTAAAACTACTTATCAGTGATTATATTCCACTTTTCCTTCTTTTTCTTTGCGTCCCGTGACCTGAATACTCTCAACACGTCACAGCGGTCGTTCGGTTGGTGAAACTGAAACAACATCAAAAAGAATTATGTTGCAGTCGTAGGCAAATACCACATGGTGAATCATGTATTCTGATGTGCAATGCATAATTTCAGAGAAAATAATATGCAGCTGAAATTAGGTGTCTATTGCCCTTTAAGTGCACGACTGGCGTAGGGGTAGTGTTGTCATAATGGAACACCTGTGTATACAGCAGAATCTTGATTATGGGATCACGGCTGATACAAATTTCGAGATGATACGCATTTGCGAGATTCTCTGGCCAGAGTGCATTGCGTATTAGGGGCAGAATTTTGGATGTTCCAAACACACTCCCACACCACTGCGGATGATACAAACGCACGAGCCACGACTGCACCCTCCAGCACTGTGGCACTACACACATGTCGGCCACATCACAGTCGCCAGTTGCACAGTGTGCACCGTGAGCAGTGAGCAGTGGTGCACGGCCTACACATCACTGATGTCGCAAATGCCAGTTGCATGGTACAGGCTTGCAACTGGTGTTCACGAGCAGTTGCGTGGAGTCTGCTCATGCCGCTGTCACGAGTGAGCAGTGCTCGCGGCCCGTACATCACCGACGTCGCAATCGCCATTTGTGTGGTACACACAGTGAGCGGTGAGCAGTGGCACGCAGCTGTAAATCCTGTGAGACGTAAACAGATCTGCGTATATGCATTTGCTTCTGCATACTGGTTTTGTTAGCTTTGGGTAATATGAATTTTTGATGTATGAATTTTTTTTTGTGACCTCGTGAGATTGATATCATTGAGATTCTACTTTTATTCTCTGTGGCATAGGAGGTATATTGGCATCGATAAAAAGTAAAAGAATGGCACCCTTACTTTTGCACACTGTGTTGCATGTTTGTGTGAGCTATGGTGCGAAGAGACTTAGATTCCGAAGAAGTGACGGAACATTGCATGTCAGCTGGTGGGAGGTTTTTGTGCAAGGTGGAGAGGCTCAGCCTGCAATAACGATACATGTGCAAAACTTTTCCAGAGTGATTACATTTATTCTTGCACTTTATTTTAATGCTCTCTTTAAGCTGCTGTGCACTTATATACAGGGTGTTTCACCTAAGACTTTCTGCAATTTTTAAAAATAAGCTATTTGAATTAGATGCGCGCTTTTTCTGGCATAGCATTGTCAGTGGTGTAGTACATCATAATGCAGCCAAGACGTGCTAACTAGCAGGCTTGTTAACCAATATTTAATAGTTAACTTTTAAACTATTACCATTGGGCTCCTTAATTATTGAGAGGCATGTAGCCCACCGTAAGTAATGTCCATATCCGTTTTTAGAATTTCGAGAACGCGATTATCCTCGGCGCTGTGGCCCAACAAATTTTGGCTATTTCGACGAGTTAGGTTCACTGGAGAGGTTGCTTTGCCTGCAAGCTTCTCAAACCGCATCTATTTTGGCGCGATGTAGGCGAAATTTGTTGGGCCACAGCGGCGAGGATAATCGCGTTCTCGAAATTCTAAAAACGGATATGGACATTACTTACGGTGGGCTGCATGCCTCTCAATAATTAAGGAGCCCAATGGTAATAGTTTAAAAGTTAACTATTAAATATTGGTTAACAAGCCTGCTAGTTAGCATGTCTTAGTTGAATTATGATGTACTACACCACTGACAATGCTATGCCAGAAAAAGCGCGCATCTAATTCAAAACGCTTATTTTTAAAAATTGCAGAAAGTCTTAGGTGAAACACCCTGTATATAAGAAATTCTATACTAGTTGTCATCCTTCCTTTGATGATGAGTTTGCTGAGGAGTGCTTCTCTCATCTTAGTTTTGTATGAGTTTATTTTGTGTGTTATAATGTTGTCAGTATAGTATGTTGTGTCGCAAAAGCTGTGTTTTATGTGTGCATGGAGATCGTTACATTGCTCTTATTTTTTAAAGTAATTTTTGTGTGCAGCCATCCGTGGATTTCTTTGGTCGTGTGATTCAGACACCAACTCTGACTGTAGTGGCAGGTGAGTCCTTCACGTCTCTGCTTGATGCATTGCCCTGTTCATTTCATTTTTTGAAGTGAGTGGAGCGTAAGGTAAGAACACAGGTATGAACATGAAAAGACCGGGAAGAGAAAATGTACATGTACACGCAACCATTGATTTTTTAGGCACTGAAACCTCGGACATGCTTAATTTTGAAGCCTTTATGGGAGCAGATACAGATGGGAGCGGGGATACAGTGGCCGCAGCTGGCAAAGGACAGGGTTAATTGGAGAGACATGGGAGAGGCCTTTGCCCTGCAGTGGGTGTAGTCAGGCTGATGATATGGGAGCAGAGCTGGCACACATCTCAATGAGTCAGTGGGCTCATCTACTTCGCTGATGAAAGAAAAGAAGGGAAAACAGCGTAGAAACACAGGACAAAGAAAGAACACAACGGCACAACACGCTGATGAGTTGTTTCATCATGTTTGTGCTTTGCTGTTTTGAGTTTTAAGATTTCAGCCTTAGGCGGTACGGTCTGGGCAACAATATTTTTTTCTTTTTCATCTGCCCAAACTAATTTATGTATCTATGATAATTTCACAAAGCAATGGCGGCGCTCAGTCGGTCAAGAAGGCATAAGGATGCGCTGAAAAGAAACTGTTTGTATCGGGCAAAGTGCATCCTTGAGGGGCAGTGAAGACAAATTGATGTTGGCCTGTATCAGTGCATTACCGTGGTCTAATCACAAAGAGACTACTCTTACCAGAAATGGAGCTTTTACAATGCAGAAAAGACGAAAAAAATTTAATTCAGGTATCGCTGCTTTAGCACTTTTCACAAGCAAATTGCGGTGACGCTGAGACAGTGTTTTGCACATGGATCCCTGAGGTCAAGCTACACCACCATCCACCCTGGGGCGGTGGTTGCAGAATCCCTTTCGGTCTTGATCTCAGGAATTTGAACCGAGTGGCAGGAAAATTTTTAAATCCACTTGAGCAGTGAATGCACCTTTTGCTGCTGGACAAACGTCGTCAAAGCAAGATAGTGCCATAGGATTGATTTTTACTCAGACCAGCAATCGTACAAAGTTGTCCTGAGTGTCCCTTTAAGAGAAAAATGCTTGTTGGCATTGATAGCAATACATGGATTCAGCAGTCTTCAGGATCCAAATGGCCATCACTCTTGGCCGCTCTGTAAGTAGCCTTCTAGTGGACTTTGACGAGCACGGCTCATCATAAGCCGACGGTTGTTTTTGGCTTATGATGAGTCCAGCTCATTGTGTGTTTCCTGGCACTCTGTGTCTGGTTTAAGTCTAGTGGGGCTCGTCTAGCGTCATTTATTTTACTTTTGCCAGCAGATGGCGGCGTGGTTACTGAAAAGCTGCTGTCTTTTTTTTTCTTTTTTTTTGCCTGAACTTCGAAACTTGTCACTGCGCACAAGAACATGGCAGAACACAAGAGTGGTGATGCCACGGATTGCAGTGACAGCAATGAAGAGTATTCTGATTATCTTTTGTTCTTCGAGTGAAGAATAAGACTACAGTGATGACTAAGGCCCCTAACTTTCTGCAGCGGAAACTTCGAATTTCGCGAATTGAGAGCAAATAATTCGCAAAATACTGCTGGAGGAGGCCTGTGGGAATATTCGATAATTTAAAATATTTGGTCATGTGGTTTCGGTGCAACATATCTCTTTTGAGGTGACACCATGGCACGCGCGCAACGAAATCCCCAATTTCACGCCGCATGCCTGCGCTCCCACTTGTATGCCAGTGCCGGTCTGCGCATGCTTGCGGCAACAGACACGACGAGCAGGTGGAAGTGCTACGCTCAGATCTGTGCCTGCTGGGTGTCTGTGGCCACACTACCTGCGGTGAACACATGCTGTAACCGGCACGACGGTGTGCATCAGTAGAGAGATTTAGCATAGCACAGTCCGCTTCTACGCACTGATCAGGCCTGACGGAGCAGGCGTGCAAACAGCTGGCCGGTACCTGGTGCCTTGTGGTGTCCTCATGGTGATCTGCGCATGCGCAGTGGCTTGCCGCGGAAGCGAATCGCGATAGCAGCCACAGATGGCGCTACGCTAAATCTCTCTAATCAGAAAACGCACGGCTCCCTTGACTTACGCAGAATGAGTCAGACCTGACTGCAGGTGCTGCAGCCGCTCTTCTGCGCGTGAAATTCGTGAATCAAGCTTGACAGTGCGAGCTTGAGAGGAAGCTAGCCTGAGGCTCATGGAGATGGGTGCCCCTTTCCGACGCCTAACTTGAGGTGGCGCTGTGCGTGTGATGGAGTCGTCACTTAAAAGTAACAGCTGCGCAACGGTGAAATCACCGTGAAGACCAGCAGTGGGGTTCTCATAGATAGGTCTCATAGATAGGAAGTCATACCCCACAATTGCGTAGCCCTGCCGCGGTGGCTCAGTGGTTACGTTGCTCGGCTGCTGACCCGAAAGATGCGGGTTCGATCCCGGCCGCGGCGGCCGGATTTCGATGGAGGCGAAATTCTAGAGGCCCATGTACTGTGCGAAGTCAGTACATGTTAAAGGACCCCAGGTGGTCGAAATTTCCGGAGCCCTTCACTACGGTGTCCCTCATAGTCCGAGTCACTTCGGGACGTTAAATCTGAATAAACCAAACCAAACAGTTGCGTCGGTTCCGCATGTAAGTCGACTCCCCCAATTTCCAATGGCATTTTTGCAGGACGTCTACACAGCTTCAGTGCATTCTATCTTTTTTTCATGTAATGGTGTTGTCTGTTAGAAAAATACATGATTTTGAAAATGCCTGTTGTGCTGTTCAACAACCTTTTGTGTGTTGCAAAAGTGTTCGAAATATTTGGTTCAAATTTATTCGTAGAAAATTGCTATTCTCTTCGATCCAGAAAGCCACTATTTGCTCATGTCTGCGCAGGAACCGTCAATTAGTGCTTCAGAATGGGCCTTGCATTTTAGTTCGAACCAAGGTATGAATATAGTGTGATTTCATTTTGTCTTTTTCTGAGCTTTTCAAGGTAGCTAGAGCGACCTTTGCCACTAGGCTTAAAAGCGGCTAAGAGAAGTCAGCCTTTTAATGACCTTGCGGCAAAGTGCGTGGCATGCAAGTGCAAAGGAGAGGTGCCTATAGATACGGAAAGGAGGGGTTGTGGTTCGTTGAGAAAGAGAAGGCACTGAAAGGAAAAGGAAGGTCTGTAGGGGGTTCAAGGAGATGACTGGAAAGATTCCAAATGAGGCATCTAAGATACCACGAACAAGCTTGAACATATGTAGTAGGGGCTATCACAGGTGATCATGATTGTTCCAGAGCTACCTGGTTATGTCTCATGTAGCAGACAGAAATTGATAAGACTGCATGCTGGAGATTATAACATTGAACATAGACAACAGATGTAACAAAGCTTTGCAGCAGTGTAGAAGAGCCATTACTATTTGAGCCATGTTTTTGTAGAGTGCTACTAATTTGGCCATTACGTAGAAACGTGAAGTTCTTAACCCATGAATACAGTAGCTGACCAATTTTTAGTTGGACTTGCACGAAATTTCAGGCATCATTGAGGCACCGCTTGTGCCTCATAGCAACATGTGCATATTCACTACCAATATTTCAGACTTGATAAAGTCCAAAAATTAAATTTTTTAAAACTAAAATGGATGCCAGCAAGGCTGTGTGTAGTGCAGGAGTTCAATTTTTCAACCTAACATAGATGGAGGTGAGCATTACTGCCATAAGCTGCTTACTCTTTGCCGTAGTGAATGGTCATCTTAAATTCAAATGAGTTAACTGGACAAGTTGGCTTGGCTTGACAATTTTTAATTTTTGTAGCTGTCACTGGAGCTGTCACTGGAGTTATTGGCATACCTTTCGTTCCCATCACATGATCATGATGATAATGGGACAGTGGCAGCACCTGCCGTGGCTCAAATTCCTCCACCACCCATGATGCAGGTGGTGTGGGAAAAAAAATGTTCCACCACATTCGCACGCTAGGGTAGCTGGGCTGTGCACAGAGTCATGCGACGGCTCGGCCAATTTTTATCGGCCAGTATGGCCATGTGGCCAACGAAAGACTGCTCATCATGGCATGGGCTTTTTAACGCAAGAGTGTTAAAGGCCCCGTTCACCAGAAAACCCAGGGGACGGTGTTGGTGGTGTCAGTGTTTTCGGTGTTGTGAGCGAAAAATCACGGGCATGGCTCTGGCACGTGGTCCCCAGAGAGCAACCTGAAAGACAGGTGGGCCACCTTGCAGCGTCATCACAGCCTGTCCATCGGATAGTGAGCAAACTGCCCACCTTGGCAGGTGGAAGTTAAATTAATGATTGGCCACTTGAGAAGAACAGCCTGGGCAACACAAGGCCCAATGCTGGGAGCACCTGCCATCGCAGGGCAGTTGCACATAGTTTAACCGATGCACCACTGCGCCAGGAGCAGTACGAGGACTCCCAGGGATCTATGAACATAAAGCAGAGAATGATCTTCTGTAAACCATGTTTACTTGCATAATTTGCACCCTTTTTGTCCTAAAATTAAGGCTTCACAAAGGAGGTGCACAAATTACGTGGAGATTTCGGTAACACGTCCTAGAAAGCTCTAGAAAGGTGATAACGTGAAATGCATGCAGTATTTCGCTGCATATAAGTCGACCCCGCAATTTGCGCCCCTCGCTGTTAAAAAAAGAAAGTCGACTTTAAATATAGGTTGGTGCATGCTCTCCCCTCCTCTAAGTGCACCTTTGCCCCAGACCAATGTAGTCCCCCCCCCCCCCCCCCCCCCTGTGATAACATGACAGCGTGTGCGCAGCTCAAAGCAATAAACGTGGAACAGTACAGTTGCAGAGCCTGCAGTCCGAAGTAAACGGAGATGCAAGGCAATAGAACAGCGCCCGCGCCTACGGCCCAGCTGAGTCTGGCGTGACGCACGCTTGGGAGGTTACCAAAAGTTTGCTCTCGCAGCTGTTTGAACGAAAAAGCAACCGCTGGGGCAAGCAAGCCGGATAAACGGGGGACAGTTGACTTTTCCTTACCAGAACCGATTTACAAATGAATTAGTCTTTTTTTTTTTGACACCATCCACTCACTTTCACAGCCACACCGATCTTCCCAAGTCTGCCTTGTGCGAACTCGCGTGCAATGGGGTGTGCTTGCGCAGCAGGGAGCGCAGAATATGCGAGCAAAAGTTTGTTTTCAAAAATCCAGGTAAAAAGTTGGGGGTAAGCAAATTATGTGAGTAAGTGCAGTATATGGGAATTACTTAAAGTTGTGCAAGCTGGTCAACCGAGTAGATACGTTGCCAAAAAGGTGCGGGAAAAAACATGAAAAAGCTTTCGTTGAATGCGCAAAGGAAGTCGTCTACGATATCCCATTATAATAATAATAATAAATATTTTATTCACACCAAAGAAACAATACAAGACGCGGACGCGCCAAAGCCTCAATTGGGCTTGTAGGGCGCCATCCGGCAGCAGCAACAACCTCTGTTACCAAATCAATTCTTTGTTTTGTGTGCATTAAAACATATGCACTAGAGCTGTTCAAGCTCGGCAATAGCATCATGTAACTGTCTGCGAGTGTTCAAGTTGAAAACATTATCAGGCATCTCATCATCATATATTGGACAAACTGGGCGCTGCTTGAATGACAGGCTTAGAGAACATAATAGAGACATTAAAGACGGCACAAGAAAGAACTTGCCTGAACACGTGACCACGTGCCAGTGCACTGCCACTTTGGACCGGACAAAGGTTCTTAAACGCTACAAGAACCAGCTTGAACGTGAAATATTTGAAGCGTATGTCATTCATAAACGAGGAGAGAAATGTGTCAGCACTCTTTCCATTAACTTGAAAAGAAAAGAAAT
The DNA here is from genome assembly GCF_055824585.1 of Amblyomma mixtum. Lineage (NCBI taxonomy): Eukaryota > Metazoa > Arthropoda > Arachnida > Ixodida > Ixodidae > Amblyomma > Amblyomma mixtum. The sequence goes on along the minus strand of NC_143014.1, from coordinate 255,863,597 downwards.
CAGATTTCTCGATGGCTGATTGCTATGAAACTTGTAACCTAGTTTTAATGTTTTCATGTTTTTTTATCATGGGGGGAGATATGAGTTCTACATATTACCGTTGCTGCAATAAACTTCTTTCAGTTGACAGTCAGCGCCTGTGTCTGTGTGTTCTCTCTTCTTGGTCCCGTCTACCGCGCTGTTTCTATTCAAATGATGTACCAACTAGCCCGGCTTATTCCTCTCTTGGTATGGGAATTAATTCATTATACTATCGCACCATACCCTTAAGGCAGAGCTTAAGTGTCCCCTTCAATTTTCTGTTTTCTGTGTTGGCAAATACTGGCTTTTTGGCACAAATAAGTATGTCAGTGGCAAAACTTCCCCCAGTCATCTTCCCCGCCATTGCATCACTCGAAAAAACACCCCATGGGGGCCGTGTCTAAAAGGTCCTGTGAAGAAGTGCACTTTTTTTTTTGTCTTGACTTCGCTCAGCTAGCTTAGGGGTGTGGCCCATGCCTTCAGTCACCACATGTATGGATGGATGGATGGATGAATGGTTGTGTAGATAAGGTTGAACCCTTTAAATTGAATGGCGGTTCATTCCACCTAGCCGTGACTCATAATATGTTTTGTACTTAAACTGGAGATGGGAAATGCTCCTCTTCACCTTTAGCGTGGTGAGCCATTCCATGGCCTCCTTCAGAGTGCATACGAAATTTCGCTCTTGCTTTGATTTTAGCCACCAATCTGATAACCTCCATTTGGTTATTTATACCCATTTAAAGCCTATTTTTCCTTCACTGTCCTTGATCCCTAATGCTTTGAATAAATCAGCCTTGTTGCTTTGATCTGTAGGGTGAAGCCCTTTGCACAAAGGTATCAAGTGTTCGTCCATTTCCTCTCTCCACATGCACCACACAGTGTGTCCATCTCGTGGTACTTGGCTCGGTAGTTGTTATTTCGTAATACTCCCATCGTCACTTCGGACAACAAGGAGATTTCTCTACAATTATTGTAGACATTTTCCTTGGCAATTTCCTGCTTGAACATTCTGTATGTTCCCAGTACTGATTTAATTTGCATCTCTGTTTTCCACAGACCCTCTATGTTTCTTTAACCTTTTTCTTATTCAATAATTGTTGGTTTGCCCTTCCCCCCACTTGCCGTCCAAATGTTCGCTTGATACTTTCTAGTTTTTCTTTCTCCTTTTTGGGTAGATATTCCTCTTGTGCATGTAACTGAAAACTTTCTTAGCCCGCTGCTTTACCCCCCTTTTCTCTCAGTCACTCCTTAAATTCCATCTTGCTGCTAGCTTCCCTGCCCTTGAATGATGTCCATATTATGTCAGCTTGCCCCTGATTTGGTGTATTTCCATGTGCTCCCAAAGCAGGCCTACTTGCCTCATGCTGCTTAATTCCTAACCTTGCTCGAACCTCTAATCTCATGCACCAGACCACGTTGCCGAAAGTTAGACTAGGAACCGTTACCCCTTTCAAGATCCCTCTTGCCACTTCGTACCTATTGTAATTTCACAGTGCCTTATTTCATAACAGCTGCATTCCTGCCACTTTATTCGTTGCATAATTTTCATGCTTCGTTAGATACTTGGCACCATTATTTATTCACACTCCAAGGTACTTGTACATATCCACTGCCTCCAGCGTGACCTTCCGTATCTTTTGCTTGACACCCTCATTATCGTTAAAAATCATTAGTACTGATTTTTTGTTACTAAACTTTGGACCTAGTCTATCTTCCTCTGTGCCGCAGATGTCCATCAACCCCTGCAAATCTTCCTTGTTATCAGCCATTACAGTGAAAGCTCGTTAATTCGAACCTCGATGATTTGAATTTTTGGATAATTCAAACTACACTACTTGGTCTGGCCAAGCTCCATAGAGATCTGTGTATAAAAAAGCCCGTTAATTCGAAAGCAAGTCGGTTCACTACGGATGATTCGAACTACGCGCCGCCGCATCTGGGCGGCTTGGCGCACAGCATGTGCCCCCCCCCCCCCCAAAAAAAAGCACCTCTGCATAGTTAGAGGCTGCGCATGTCATAACTCTTTCCTTACCATGGGGAAATGACCATTTTCTGAAGGTTTCAGTGCATTTTTTTTCTGTAAAAACTATTGCATTCAATATTTATTGCAATACCCAAAAACAAAGCCGAATAAAGGTGCTTTTATTCATACAAGTTTAAGCAATCAATTGCGTGTTGCAATAAAAAATTTTTTTTGCTAAAAATGAGATTTTAGGAAAAAATTGAACAAAACTTGCAAAGGCACGCTTATATTTAAAAAGAAGAAATGTTAAAAATTTTCTGAAATATGCAAAATGTTATTACTCTATTGGCCACTAACTGCAGAAAAGAAAATCATTTCTATCTTGCATAGTATTCTTGCTACAAAACAATAACTGGAAACCCTGAAGTTGTGCATCGAAGCGCGGCCGCCTGTGTTTCAGGCTGGTTTCCACCATCACCAATGTGAAAACTCAATCATCTTCAGCGTCTTGCAGCATCTTCAGGCGTGTTGTTGCACAGGTCGTCGATTCAATCACTCGCAGACGAAACAGAGTCCTGAGATTTGCTACATCTTGGAGCGCGTGGTGTGCATGTGGAGGAGCAGGGCAGAATGGTGGGCCTGTTGGTATGGCATGTCAAGGGAGAAAACCAGCCAAAAAAGACGAAAACACAAGAAGAGAACGACACAGGACAACGGCTGGACTAACAACTGAATTTTTCATTGAGTACAGACTGCCAGAAGCGTTGCACGACCAAACATAGAACTGTGTACACAAAGTGCTGGACCGAAGTGATCTACAAGATCCCGCTGACCTGTGGAAAATTTTACATAGGTCAGACGAGGGACTGTGTTAACGAGAGGTTGCGCAAGCACAGAACAAAAGTCGACGCTGGTGAAGATGGTAATCTTGCTTTGCATTGTAGTAGATTTCCCGGCAAATGTTCCCCCCGTTTCGCAGATGTCACCATCCTGGGCTATGGAAGAACACGGAAGGCTCGTGAAATCTTTGAGGCCTTTCAGATTGCCAAACATGGTGATGCTTGCGGGAGTTCACCATCGATAGCGTTGACGACAAAAGAATTTGATTGAGTGATCATGTTTGAGTGTTTGCCTTGGCACATGCGTGGTGATTACCTGGCAGTCTGTACTCAATGAAAAATTCAGTTGTTAGTCCAGCCATTGTCCTGTGTCGTTCTCTTCTTGTGTTTTCATCTTTTTTGGCTGGTTTTCTCCCTTGACATGCCATACCAAGAGGCCCACCATTCTGCCCTGCTCCTCCACATGCACGCCACGCGCTCCAAGACGTAGCAAATCTCAGGACTCTGTTTCGTCTGCGAGTGATTGAATCGACGACCTGTGCAACAACACGCCTGAAGATGCTGCAAGACGCTAAAGATGATTGAGTTTTCACATTGGTGATGGTGGAAACCAGCCTGAAACACAGGCGGCCGCGCTCCGATGCACAACTATAGGGTTTCCAGTTATTGTTTTGTAGCAACAATACTATGCAAGAGAGAAATGATTTTTTTTTTCTGCAGATAGTGGCCAATACAGTAGAAACATTTTGCATATTTCAGAAAATTTTTAACATTTCTTTTTTTTAAATATAAGCATGTCTTTGCAAGTTCTGTTCAATTTTTTTCTAAAATCTCATTTTTAGCAAAAAAAAAATTTTTTTTTGCATTCGCATTGACAACGTTATGCCATTTAAGGAAAAAAAGTGCTCATAATTGGCTCCCTGGGTCAGTGGATGCCTGAATCGCGCTTATAGGTACATGGGGTGATGAGAGAGAAATGTGGGCTGCAGGCATTCACAACGTTGTGTCAGAAACGCGCCGCTGAAGCCATAGGCCTTCGGCGTTCAGGGTGTTCATTGGCGCTGGCGTTGCGGACGTTTTGCACTGCGATCATTTTAAGGAAAGGAAGTCTGCACAACTGGCTCCCTGGGTCAGCGGACGCCTGAATCGCGCTTATAGGTACGTGGGGTGATAGAGAGAAATGTAGGCTGCATGCATTAGAGCTGACAACTACAAGCGAACTCTCACAATCAACCATTAGCTGCCACCTGCCAGGGTGGCAGGGTGGGTGGCGACTTTATTGTACATGTAAAGACAAACAGGAATTTCTTACCACTTTTGCGGGAGAACATCCCGTTCCTCTCACTCATAACACCTCCGACAGCTGTGAAAACCTCGCAAAATACTTCCATAGACCTCGTTTTTAAGAACCAGGCATTGGTGCAGCAAGTCTAGCATATATCTATCTAGTTCTCTGACCACAAAGCTTCCTTGATGACAATCAAGAACTGTTAGTGGAGTGTTTCTTGAAGAAGGAATATGTGTGAAAAATAACAAGTCTGCAATTGTACATACGTGTCTTGCTCGAATTCTTTGCCTCAATGTATCGAAAAGCTGAAACAGCTGATGAGCTGTGCTCAAATTTCGCATTAGGAAGTAACGTAATCATTGGCAATTTTTTTCTTTGCGAGTATCGTCGATCCTTCCACCCATCAGTCGCCAACGGAAGCACGCAGTCGGTCGCAATCATGATGCAGCAAGCGCTGCAAAAGGCGCTTGCTGCTATCGCGCGTTCCAATGATTGAGTGGCAGTAGACGCCGTCCGCCCCAATCGCCCATGGCACGATAAGGTGAACGTATACTGAAAACGAGGCTTCCACAACCGGACAAGTGCGGGCACTCTGCCAAGTTTGCTTTCCCCCTTGCTAGAGCTAACATGATATTATCGCTGCGCAGCATCTTGGCGCACTGCCATGAAATGCATTGTGGACTGTGACGGTGCGAAACAAAGGGAAGTGTTAATGACTGACGCTTTTTTTTTTAAATTCTTTGGCAAAAATCGGGGGTGGGTGGGTTCGTTATGCAAGTGGGTTCGTTATACGCGAGTAAATACGGTACATATACCTTGATGCAAATGGTTCTTGGCAGTTTTTTCGAAGCCATTCGATAATTCGAACTTTTTTCCCGATTTCGTAATGTTAGAATTAACGAGCTTTTACTCTAGTAATACAGTCGAGCCCACTTATAACGACTGCAGTTATAACGAACGCTCGGTTATTACAGATGAGGGTGGTGCTACTGTCATACTGTCAGAATATGTATTCGTGCAGTGGCACTGTGTCTCAGATACAGCAAACAACTGCGGCCGCTCCACTCAGTTATAACGAATGAGGAGGTCCTGTAACCTCACCCCTGCAGACGAAAAACTTGCACTTTCCAGAAGCGAGCGCAGATCAGAAAGTGCCTTCCACAACCCCTGACACCTGTCTGTCCTCATACCAAAAAGAACGTGCCTGCCTCCTCTCCCATAAAAAAAAAACTAAAAAAGGGTGCATTCAATATAGATAACCTCTGGTTAAGCGTGAGGAGACAGGCTGCAAGGTTGCGTTATAAGTGCTTGCCTGCCGGCTGAGCAAAGCATCTAAAGTTGAAGGAGAGTGGTTGGCTCCAGGGAGGGACCGCATTGAAAACGAAACTACTGCTAAAGATCACTGATTATCCAATGGCATCAACTTGAGAAGCTTAGATACCAGTTACGTGTTGTGCCTTGCTGAACCAGCAAGTCACATGGAATGCATCGCCTGCTAAATGAACTCGCAACCTTCTGCTCGCTAACAGTGCAGTTGATACATTCTCCATGAAAGTGCGCTGTGCTATCTTCGTCACTGCATTCTCACAACTTGTCAAGGATTAGAGGTTGAAAATTTGCTTCGTCGCTTGAGTGCAAGCGCTGCAATACCGCATAGTGTGACGGTGGACTGTTTATCAAGTTGCACTTGGAGTGCGAAAATACTCTCGACGCCACAACGAAGACAGCCATTCTTAATGAACTTGCCTACGGTAAAAAGAACTTATTGCTGCTCAAGGCAACATGCCAGAACCAGCCACTGGACACAGGCATCATTCGCACTCCCAAGGTATCCTATCAAAGGTGCGTCATCCAGGGCATGCTAGGTGCAATCAGCCAACCAGATGCCGGTGTCCTGATTTGGATCTCTTTGTTCGCCGTAGTGTGAATGATTAAGGCCGTATGGGTAGAATTTAGTGCGGACTGCCGCACGAATTTCTTCCTAAGAAGGTGTTTATGGGGCCTAGAATGATGGAGGAGGCTTTCGAACACCATGTGCCATTGGTAGCTGGACCTGAATTCGCCTCAGATGACCTCGTTGGTGCGAATGATGACCCCACATCGAAGGGATAAGCGCTGATTGTGCATGAAATATGAGCTCTCCATGACTGACAGGAATATCATCCAGATGATCACAGAGAAGGGTGACCTTCCACCGGTCGCCATCAAAGCTTTAAATGCGATTAGCAATACGTGGCCATGAAGCAGCTTGACGGCAGGAGGCTTGTGGTGAGGCACACATGAGTGCGTTGTAGAGCGAGGAAAGTGTCTTGGTAGGGCGTGATTTGAAGAAGGAAAGGCACATAACGCAATTCTTAAAGAAATAAATGTTATTTTTGACTCTTTTTGCATACGTGGCTATAATATGGGAAGTCCATTTACTACGAACTTCGCATACAACGAACACAACCCGCACAACCGTCAAGTTCATTATAAGTTGGCTCGACTGTACATCATCCGTGTAGACCAGTCCTGATGATGACTGTTTAATCCTTCCTCCTTGCTTGAGAAAAGAAAGGTTGAAGCCAAGTCTGCTGCTCTCCTGTTTGGTCTTTAATCCTTGTAGATACAGCATGAACAACAAATGTGACAGAGGACATCCCTGCCTACACTCCGCTGTATCTATATACGCTGTGATACATCTTTTCCCCATTTTGTAAGCACCTTGTTACTTTTATAGGTATCCTTTAAAAGATTAGTTTTTCCATCTTCCACATCTAATGTGCCCCGTGTGTCCCACAAATCGTCTTGAATTGCTGTGTTATGGGCTCCCTTGATATCCGGAAAGGCTTGCCATAGGGGCCTGTGTTCCTTTTGTCCTAGAACAGATTGTCCTCTAACCTCTTGTTTCCGGAACTCATTTTGTAGCTACCCTAGCACCCTCGCGTTCTCCACCCATGCCTGCAGTCAGTCCTTTGTATCTGCATCACCATCCTGTAAACCACTGACATCACTCTTTTGGGACAGTGGTTGTTTATGTTAGCTTTGTCCCCTTTTCCCTTATATATTATGCTCATCCTGCTTAGTCTCCATTTAAGGGGGGGCCTTGCCATGTATTATCATTTTTCTCGCTACCTCTCTTAATGTTTGCTTAGATTTTGGGTCCACTTGCTTTATTAACGTATAATTGGAATACCATAAGGGCCCGTCGACATGCTACTAGGAACCCTTTTCTCTGCCCTTTTCCACTCTCTTTCACCAAGTGAAACCATGCTTGAAATTGGGCTTGTTTTTGCTGCTGATTTTCTTGCTGTCTTATTTTTGGATGGAGCTATGGAAAAAGTGGCTAGCAACTGTCCAAAACCAAATTGACTGGGAAAACACAATGTAGGCGATAAATTTTCAAAAAATAGTCTGCAGTTTCTTTTTGCACTGGTGGCTTGGGGAGAAGGTTATCAAAATGCTCTCCGCAAAATGCAAGCATGGCATACAGTGTGTAGAACGATTTTTTTTTTAGTTTAGTGTGCTTAGGTTATTGTGGGGTGTTGACCAGACTTGCGAGCATTCAGAACACAGCCTGAAACTGAGATTCGGTGTTTTAGGATGGGTTACATGTTCTGCATCTTTGAATGGGCCAGGAGTGTAAATTTCTGTGATTTCTCAGAAAGTTCCACCTTTTCTGTTTTTCTGGAATGTTTGAAAATTTTTTACGTTTTGTAGCATTCAGCATATAAAAGCTGCATTTGTGCTCCTTTTCTGTGCTGTTTTCTTTTTTGTAAAGCAAGCAAACTGTCTCTGACGGGGGCACCTTAGGCAAGAACCCTTTGGGTCTGTAGCACTTCATGTTCAGTCTGAATGGAGCAGGCAATGAACTGTGTTGTTTGGCAGTCAGTACGGATCCTGCGGCTGTCGGAAGACAGCGCGTTAGGAGGACTGAAGGCGAAGAAGGGTGACAGTTCTGTGGCGTCGGGTGAGACTTTGGCAGTCTTGGAAAACCAAACACAGGAGATAGGAAGGAGCAGTGCTCAGAAGAAACCAGCAAAGAGGCAGCAGCAAGGACCACAGCAGTGTGTCATTGACACAAGGTGGCAGCCATGAGAAAAAAGCAGCTTGATGACAGGCCAGGCAATCAATGGCACATACAAACAAAATGGCAGCTGCAAGCTCAGTGCCAGTGGCAGTGACATCACAGGATTGACCTTAAGTTTGCATCAAAGAGTGGGCCCCTTCTATTTCACTTGTGTAAGTCTGAACAGACAGATGAGAAGAACAAGGGCAATGAGTCAGACAGGTGACAGTGTTACTGCTGGTGGAGGTAGTTCAGCCATACCAGATACATTGGAGGTCGAGCAGAGAGCTGATAAATTGCTAACTGAACTGCAACTGATTCAGGAGTGGTGTTGGCTGGCTGAATTACAGATTAAGCTCACGAGGTTTAATCAGCAAAGAAGCGTATGACAAAGCTTCAGTGTTGAGCAGTTGCAGTGAGCGCTGCGCTATTGTTTCTCAAGATTGCTTGCGGCAACACTTTCAAAGCTCCTCACTGCCGCCGAGGTGCCATTCTGATTTAAGGCGGAGGAGGGTACGTTGGAAGCATCTGAAATTCTAAAAGGACAGTGAAAGCAAATTGTTCTTGCACTTGTAGTGCAGGAACTCCAACCTTTGTCAATGCTTCGGATGCCATCTCAGCGCAGAAATTATGAGAAAGGGAAACAAGCAGTACTAGAGAAATTGAAACTCGTTGTGAAAGAACTCGGCAGGTTTCAGGGAGCAAAAAAAAAAGGAAACTGATGAGTACAGGCCGTACATAATGTGACTCCACACTGTGCTTTGTCATCAACGTATGTGGTGTTAGCACTTTTGAGGAGGTGCTAGAACCAGTGGTGGAACAGCTTACTGGAGGGGACTCCAAAGGTCAGTGTTTCAGAAAGGAGACGAAATGCAAAAAGCAGCTGCATTGGCCAGACTTCTACAAAGCTTGGAGGATGTGAAAAAGGAAAGCAGTATGGGTGAGAATTGAGTGCGAAAGGACTCACACCCCAAGTTCAGGTACAAGGCGGCATGTGAAGCAGCTACCCGGATACATCCCATACATATGGCAAGCACCAGAGACAACGCCACAGTTCAGTGGTTGCTTCTCTTGCAAAGCTGTGCTACACCACAAAGCACATGTCCAAACTCTGCAGAGCGGAATGCATATGCATATGCAGTGGTTATGAAGTATACCAGGTAAAACAACATAGTGACATGTCCTTGCTAGAAGTATGGAGTGATGCTAAGTCACAAAAAAGAATTTATCTTGGAGATCAGTTCCTTTACCTCAGGACCGCACGGTAACATGGTTAGTGCTCCTGGAATGCTGCCGTGAGAAAGTTCTGTGGCTGGCACACAAATCAACTTGTTGCGTGTGCATTTCAGAGCCCGGAAGACTAAGGCTAGGATTAAGCTCAGGTTTTGTTGGCCAGCCATGAAAAATAATCACGTACTAATCACAAAGAGGCCATTCTTACTGAAGACGGAGCTGCTCTCTCCAGCCGATTTCGCAAGCAAAATGCATGCTTTGGCACTGATCTATGGGCGTGTATCCCAGAGGATACACTGCACCATCATTCTCTTCAAAACGGTGGCAACCCCTCTTTTTCGGCAGGGCATCATGAGTTTGAATCGACTGGCAGGAAGGTTCTTAAATTCAATTTTCTCAACAATAAATGCATCCTTTGCTGCCAGACAGCCCTGAACACAGCTAGAAAGAGCCAGAGAATAAATTTTTACTGAGAACGGTAATCAGATGGAGTGGTCCTCGGTGCTCCTTTAGCATGCGCTGACATTGTACAGCACACGGGGGTGCCGTCTTGTGTTTTGATTCTATCGAAACGCAGCTGCGGTGGGTCTTCCATGTTATGGACATATAGGTAAGTTTCCCATAATATGAAGCGGTAGCCTCTCTTGAGATGCTTCGTGGAAGGCAACATACTGGCGTGAGCATACTCAAGGATAGGCACACAGATGAGGCTGTGTGTCGAGCGCATCAAGGAGCTGAAAGACCGGATATAACGGGTGGCTGAGGTAACAGAAGGAGTCAGCTCTAGGCAGCAGAACACGTGCACTGTGCAGATCAGCAAATGAGTTGCAGCAAAAGGCGTCTAGAGAAGTGAGGCTTTCTTAGTTACATTCTAGTTACTAGCACCTGGCCAAGATGTCCTTGAAATGGAAAGGACTAGACAGCATAGTTGAAAAGTGCTGTGGTCATTCGTACCTCCTGTTAAATAAAACACCTGTATTTTACTTACCACTGTGGCTTAGCCACTATGGTGTCCACCTGCTGAGCCCAAGTTAGCAGGATCGAATCTCAGTTGCTGCAGTTGCATTTCAAAGGAGTTCAATTGCAAAAATGCCCATGTGCTGTGCAATGCCAATGCACGTTAAAGGACCCCAGGTGTTCAAAATTAATTCAGAGCCTTCCACTACGGTGTCTGTTATAGTGTTGCATGGTGGCCAGCCGAAGAATGAGGCGCGATGAACAATGAACGAGAGATGATTTAATGGCCAATGGCCTAGCGCAAGCGCTCCGTCCCGTGCCACTGCCAGCTTCGTCTTCGTCACACTACCCAGGGCCACCAAGCGATCGTCGCGATCGTTGACAGAGACGCGCAAAATGGTGATGGTCTTGAGAGGAGGGTTGTACAGTAAGTAGAAAAGGGTGCGGCGCTGGCCGCCACGATAAGAAAGATGAGAGAATGAGTCCCGGTCCATGAAGCTTCCAGGCCACAGGTTACCAGGAGCAGACGGCCGAGGCCCCAGGACGTGCCGAACGGCAGGGGCAGGGGAATGGTGTCTTCACGTGTGTGCAGCATCTTGGGTCGGTAGGCCAGGTCGGTCATGGCGTCTGGCCTAGTTCGTCTTGTTGGGTGGTCAGGGTGGGGGGAGCAACGGTGAGGTCGGGATGTCGATGGGCTGAAGCTGGTCACTAGGCGGAAGGGGGGGGGGTTTCCGGCGCTGACATTGATTGCAAGCGAGAGTTACGGGGATTGTCACCCCGTACCTCCACCAAATGTTACTTGGCGGCCAGCCGAAGAATGAGGCATGATGAGCGATCAACAAGAGATGATTTAATGGCCGCTGGCCTGGCGTGAGCAATTCGTCCCATGCCACTGCCAGCTTCGTCTTCGTCACAGTAGCCTTTGTGCAGCCTTGGGATATTCATTTGCGTATAACGTACATCACTAGTACCGTATAATCTCGTGAACCCCCCATTTTGTACTAGGTAATTGAGAAAAAAAAATACGGTTATGCATCTTTTTTTCTTAATTCCTATATAGGCTGCACCTTCAAAATTCACACCTGAATTTAAAAACAAAGTGCAGCCCTTACACAAGTTTATATGGTATGCATCCACTGTGATGTGTCCCACCTGGCCACTATGCATGCAGGACTGGCACCCAGCTGGTCCGGTGTAAGTCAACGCTAATGCGTCTCTGCAGTGTGAAAAATTTTTAGTATACTTTCTATGATGCTCTGCCTTCTACGCAATGCTTCATGTCGGCACTCCAAGCTGCATGAGCTGGGGGCTAAAGCCTGCAAGCGGCCGACAGCAGCACGCAGCGAGAGAAGCAACCTTGAAAATCTGGTTGCTTTCATGGGAACTATGGAGAATTATCTGGCTCCATAGATTGGAAATGGCAAAAATAATGGAGAAAGCTAATGGACACAGTGTGGTACATTAGAAGTTATTTTACTGAGCTGTGGGCTGTGTTGCCCTCTTGATTTTTTTTTTTAGAGGGGGGCAAGTTTTATGTAAGTACTGTGGCTAAGTGCTCGTTTCTTTTCAGAGTCTTCCAGTGCTGGCAAAGTGAGCTCATCACCACAGGTCTGGTACCAGTTCAAGGAAGGCTTCAGCAACGCCGTGCGAAGAACAGTACGCATCAAGGATCTGCTGTAGTCTTCATATGGTCATTTTTCTACAAGCAAGCATCTGTGAACGTTCGTGTAGCCTTTCAAGTTTGGTCATATGTGCGTTCCTAGGTGAAAGAAAGCACTGTTTGTAATTAAAAATAGATTTGGGACGTATGGCCTACTATGCCTTTTTAAGGTTTCTTCAATTTTTGGACTGACAGCTGTATCTAAGTGATGGCCTCGAAAATAGGACTTTCACATGCCTATTTAATAGTTGCATGTACATTTGTTTGTTTTGAAACAAGTCATCATTCTTTGTTGTCATTCACTCCTTGTGGTAGATACAACATATTTATGTACTGTCTACTGTCGATAGTAGATTTTCTGGGTGATAAACTCTGACACTACTGCTGCAGTATGCATCAAGGTGACGCATCTTAGCTCAGTTGGGTTGCAAGGAACATTTATTCGCATTAGACAACGCCATCTGGCACTTTTAGCGCATAAAGTATAGCACTATACCACCCTTTGTTAAAGCACATCTAAAGAGCCTATGAAATGGTTTTGAAAGTGGCTATCAAATTCATGCATTATGTCGAGTAAATGCCATTGAGTGTGCATGCCTCATAAAAGTCCTCAAAAGAGAGCTGATAATTTGCAGATAACCTTTAAAAATTCCCATTCCTGCACCTCATGGTGACCATGAGTGCCAGTCTTGGCATGAATCTTGCCGTGTGATGACATGACGTCAGTTGTGAGGGGGCTGTAATTGGCTCACCAAAAACCACAAGAACGAGCAGACGAAGGAGGTGAGGACTGTGCCAACTGGAGATGATGTCATATCACTCCCTGCCAGTCTGCCTTCTATTCTAAAGCCCGGAAGAGTGAGTGCCCCCTCCCCCCCCCCCCCCCCCCCCCCAAAAAAGAAGTCACGCCATGGGGGTGTAACAGGTCTCAGCCTGTATTCTTAATTTTCTTCTGGCTCCCTTTGTTGTATGAGTTGAGAGAAAAAAAGGAAGATGATGGTTTTAACCTCCGATATCTCTGGTACTACATAAGCTGGATCGAAAAGTTTTGTGGGAGAATGATGGATTTTTCCAATATCAATCAGTCGTTTACTTCTCTTACCCTTAGTGCAGACCGTTACAGGGATCCTTCAAGACCAATTTTCTCGACAACCTCTACACATTGCTAATCCGAGTTTGTTTCATTTGATTGCATTTTGTATTTTAACAACTGGAATTATTATTTTTTAGCAAGTATTCACAGCTTTGTCATTTATTCCCTAAAACAATAATTTTTAGTTGTCTTTTGTAGGATAAAACTCCTTTAACGGAAGCAATTGTATAAATGTGTGCCATTCTGGCTCTGTAGATTTACAGCTCATTGTATTTAAAGCTGGTAAAAGAATCAGTCTTCTGTCTTTTCATATATTTTTTTTAATAATGGGTCAAATGTAGCAAAAATCACATTGAGATATTAAAGTTCTAAAAAAGAAAAACATGTTGACTTGAATTTTTTACCAAAAACATTGTGCACTTAAACATATCCAAGTAGCCACCAGCCATGTGGCTACTAATTCGATTAAATGACTCTGAAATATTATATTTTAGCAAGTTAGCGATAGTGGCGACATTTTAGAAGGACCTTTCGCCTCCATGTAAAGCAGATCGCGTTTAACGTTCCCAGAACGCTATACTAAAACTATCTTTGCGGATAAGTTGCTTGCTAACGTAATTTCCCTTAGGTCCACTATCACGCTAACGCTATACTAAAACTCTATTAAAAGCTTTGGATACACAGAAAAATTTGTTTCGCAGCCATTCATGCAATACGGCAGATTGTAAGGTGCATCGACTGGACACGCACACACATGCTTACATGAAAAAAAGGCCATTACTACGGTGTTTGGACCTCTGCACTACCTTTCTCTGGTGTTCTGCACTCAGAATACAAGGGGCAGAACATCCGGCAGAGGCACTCGGGATTTTGTTCTCATCGATGTCCTTATGAACGGGACAGTAATATGTGTCCCAATGATCTCCGTATATTTTCGCTCTGTCCACTATCCGAACAACAAGTTTTCATATTAACGAGGTGCAAATACATGCCTGGTCCATGGAGAAGTCCATATTGATTGGCAAGGGCGTCCGCAGAACTTTTTCCAGGGGGAGGCACCGGATCTCCGGGGATGTGGGAGGCGGTAGGTTAACACCAAAAAGTAACTCTTTGTGGTCCAAACTGTGCACATGAAACAAAAATTAGAAGCAGCGAATTAGTGCTAGGCTTAGAGAACATACATTAGAATTTATTAATGAACCAAGAATTTAACTCAATAAGCAAAATCTGATAAATTAATATCACCTAAGCGTGCTAATCAAGCTGTGTAGTTGTTTTCTACTAGTGCATATAATATCCATAATTCCAGGGTGGTAGCGGCAACCGCTCCCCCTTCCGGACGCCCATGTTGATTGGGGTCATGTTAACGAGGCACGACTGTAGTTCAAAGAACTGAGGGTACCTCCCTCGTCAAGGGGGTCTGCGAGCCATGGTTGCACCTGGCAAGTAACAGACCACAAGCAATAGCAGCCAAAATATTAGTTTATTCTGGGCAACAGAACAAGACCCAAATGTAGAGCACAAATGGAGCATCAATACTGGACAAACACAAGCATGCTGCTGTCCTAACATCTGAGTTCCTGATAACGTTATTACAGGGGAAATACTGCAGCGGCTGCAGAAAATACTTCTGTAATCTCAGCTCAACGCAGTGCAGTTGATAAGGCTTCTGGCAGAGCAGCCACAAACGCAGGTTATAAAAGAGGGACTTCTGAGGCAACTCTGATGAAACAACGAGATTCCAAACGCTCCACTAAACAGTGCCACTCAACTGCGAGCTGACCGCGATACAATAAAATACTGGGCTGCGTGCATCGCAGCCACTCATGCCAGGTACCACTTGTGCACTGCTGGAGGGCCACCGCTGCAGAGCCCGGAAGGACACCGCACCACAGGCACAGTCAGAGGACACCTCCGCGGCTGGACTGGGCTGCCTCAACCTTGGTGTGCTCGGGCAGTGCTCCCATGCTGGATGTGCGCAGTGGTGTTGCACCCCGGTGCACTTGCTTATACCCAAATGGTGTGGAAGAAGTGTGTGCATCCCGCACAACCTTGTGGGCAGAGCTGTAGGTGGGCGGGAGCCCGCCACAAGACTTTCACCATGTGCAGCATGAATTTAAAATTCTCCTCTCCCTCTCCTTTAGCCATTTCTTGCTACGGACGGTCACATTCTGCAGTAAGCATTGGGCAGTTGAACTAAGTATGCATTGCTCAGATTAGTGCAGGAATGGTGGGGGGGGAGAGCTTTCTTTCAGTGTAGCCAGTTGCAAGACATTCTTATAAGCCTCACATTTCTTCTGCAGAGGCTGACGAACTCGTAGTGCAGTTGCAAAAAAGAAGCTAGATAATCGCTTCCAACTATATAACAAGCCTGTCTAAGCCATCCCAGGCAAAAAAAAATTATTGATGTAATTGGGTGTTCCAATTGTAAAAACAGTGTTAGCAGCTCAAGCTTAATTTGCTGAATTGTTTTCATCATTTCCACCACCACTGCAGTTGTGATTAAATAAAATAATTTCGCTCAACAGACAACAGTCATTGGCTTCAGGATGGGGTCCAATGAATGCGGTATAAGTACGAAGAAAATTCTTTGTGTTGTGTCACCTCTTCAGGCTTGTAGTGTTCCTATGTTTTATGTCTCATGAATGCTTGCCTGTGGCCCACTTGGAGCTGTCAATACTACTAGTGTTACTTGGAGCTTGAGATTGGTTCTAAACACACAATTAAAAATTATACAATTGGTTTGGTTTATGGGGTTTAACGTCCCAAAGCGACTAAGGCTATGAGAGACGCCGTAGTGAAGGGCTCCGGAAATTTCGACCACCTGGGGTTCTTTAACGTGCACTGACATCGCACAGTACACGGGCCTCTAGAATTTCTCCTCCAAAGAAATTCTAGCCGCCGCGGCCGGGATCGAACCCGCGTCTTTTGGGTCAGCAGCCGAGCACCATAGCCGCTGAGCCACCGCGGCGGCAATTATACAATTGGAAAATCCTCTTGGAAGCCAATGGTTTTTCTTTCACTGGGCAGAAATTCCAGTTAGAGTTCCGAATTGGTTTCATATGCACACTTGGGAATTTTTCATTTGGAAAGGCCAGTTGGAATGAATGGTTTTTCTTAGCTGGGATGTACTCACTTTACTAATTCTTACATGAGATTTATTAGTTCTGACTATTGTTGCTGCTAAATAGTAACCATTTCCTATTGTCATTGCTTATAGGGACCAGTGGCATCCGCTTAACGTAGCACTACAACCCTTTCCCTGTGATGGCATTCATTGCATATAGTTTAATGTTCTTCCCAACACAAAAAAACTGACAGAGTACTCCTCCCGTTCTTCAGTGTCGTATAGGTAGGTATTAAAAATGACCTTGGGGGATAGCGGGGCTCAGAAATAAAAGTAGTAAAATGAAATAAAATCATAAACAAAAAATGATACCAAAATAAAAATCATAAAATAAAAATAAAACAGGAAAAAAGATAAAACCAAAATAAAACAAAATAGAAATAAAGTATATAAAACAAAATAAAAAAACAGCTTTTGCTCGACAGAATAGTGACGAACCTGCGTCATTTTGTTTTTGCAAAGCGTCAAGAAGTGGCTCAAAATATTGCAGTTCCCAGGGATGCTGCAGGTATCATTTATGTGAGCATATCACTAGCAGAACTGCCCCCATGTTCATAAAGTTTTCTCCCTGCAATAACCCAGGGTCTGTGTGCCACTGGCCGAACCTTGCGGGTTGAGATTGAAGCTGAGTATTGCAGATATGGCGTAATAGATACTTTCTCATGTGTCTGTTACTATACCTATAGCAGTACCTATCGGGGATTGCTGCTTCAACTGCACCGAACTACACCAAAAGGCCAGCCCTGCTACATGCTGCTACATTACGACAAAACCTCAGTAATCTGCGTTGTGCCTGTGCCAAAAGTCAGTACTTTTAAAAACGAAAAGTGTTCTCAGGCACTGTCTGTAGTGCAGTGAACGTCTGTGTCGTGGCTTACTTGTGCACCAGGCGTAACTGCAATTTTCTCTGGATTTGTTCATCCAGTCATGAGCATGTGATCGGGCACCGTGGCAAAATGGGCCTCAAGCATACTAAGATTTTGCTGCTGTTGTCTTGATGTGTGTGTTTTGTTTTGATTTGGTATGGTGGGCTTTATTACAGAGAATCAAAAACAGAACTTCCTGGCCCGTGCCACTTAAGTATCAAGGGCTTAAACCAATTAAAAAATAAAAGAAAAGGGTAGGTCAAAAAAATTTTGCCTAGCAGGAAATAAAATAAAACAAAACAAAATTTTAAAGGCAAATGGTTGAATTGATTACAGTATTTTTTTGCTGTCCTAGCTATTGACATTTGATTTATTACATAATGCAAATGGTGAAGCTGCAACTCTAATTAGAACCAAGCACCTGAGTTAACTACTATGATTTAGTAACCAGCTTACTAGTTGACACAATTTTCCCTCCCTGGTATTACAAGAAAACAAAAGCTGCCTTTGCATGTCAAAAAACGTACACTTAAATATCATGGTCATGCATCATTGAAACAACCCGAATACTGGTACACGTGTTTAACACAAAACACACAAGGATGTGTCTTGTCTCTGGGCACTATTCTGATTCAAAAATTTAAATAACTAGCCTTTCCTTTGATCTGGATAACCTCCAGTTTTATGGTAGTTTGCACCATAAAAAAAATTTAAGATCAGTTCATTAATTTTAATTGTCTATATTTTAATTGCATTCTAATATCTACCTGCACAGGTCACACAGGCATTTCTTTCACGACTTTGAAATGAAAAACATGAGGGAAAAAGCTTGGGTGGAGCTGTGTCTGTGAGTGTATGTGTATTTTATATGCACACACCTTCTCCAAAAGCCCATTTTCTTGCTCCAAAACACACTTTTGACATCTCTAAAATGGGCTCCAAAGTAACTTGAGCCAGTCAATCACTGTGCGGCTGATGAGTGACATGGGCTTGTGAGTGTAATTGCGTACACTGTTTCAGTTTTACTTACTGAAAGGTCACTATCATTGCCTTGGCGATGAGAATAATCAGGTTAAATTCTAAAAAGCCTATAAATCTCACTGCTAAATATTATAATTTAAGCATGTCGGCCACCACTGTGTTGATATGCAGGAGAAGCCATCTTGAAAGACAAGCCCAGTCAGAAAATCTCGTTTGTCTCTAATCCATTTGATTACAAGTTTCTGAATACATCGAAAAAGATGCAGAATTAAATCTGTGGTTTTTAAATCTCAAAAGTATGCAATTTGTGAAATGAAATTCTTTTTTCTAAAGCAAAAGCTGTACTGAATGCTGCTGCTGCAGTGGCTCAGTGGTTATGGTGCTTGTCTGTTGACCTGAAAGATGCGGCGTCGATCCCGGCCACGGTGGTCGAATTTCGATGGAGGCAAAATTCTAGGGGCCTATGTACTGTGCGATGTCAGTGCATGTTAAAGAACCCCAGGTGGTCGAAATTTCTGGAGCCCTTCACTACGACGTCCCTCATAGCCCGAGTTGCTTTGGGGGTTCAAACCCCCATAAACAAACAAACAAACTATACTGAATGCTATTCAGAGGTTCAGCTTATAGCGATTAGAAAGCAATGCATGAAGATGAAAAACTGCTAAAACCTCTAATACGCATTGAATCAATCACCTTCCACATGGGAACTGGCATCATTACGGCTGTTGCTGTTTGCACCTGTGATTTCCTAAACACACATGTATACGTACTCGTGATTATCTCAGTCACTCATTCCTTTGTCAGACGTACACTAATAGTCGGCATTCAGTTTGCTGAGTGCTTGGTGATTCAAGAATATGGCAAACCTTTAGGCACTGTAAGGGCCATGGTAAGACTAGAGCACATGTGGTGTTGTTGCAGTGTAGCAGTGGCAGAACGATTGCCGGCAGCAATTCACTTGGCTATAATGAAAAGGTCGATAACTAAATTGAAAGCATCAAAATGATCAATGGAAAGGAAAATTGTTAGGTTTAAGGGGCAGTAAGCAAGCACAGTGGGTCAGGGAACAAATGCGAGTTGACGATAGCCTAGCTGAAATCAAGAAGAGGAAATGGACATGGGCAGGGCATGTAATGCAAGGAGTAGATAACCAATGATTCCTTAGGGTAATGGAGTGGATTCCAGGAGAAGGCAAACATACTGGGACAAAAAGAGAGCCCGGTAGGCAGATGAAATTTGGAAGTATTCAGAAATAAGATGGCCGCAGCTGGCTCAAAGCAGGGTTACTTTGAGCTTAGCTGGGTAGGCCCTTCTCATCCAATGGATGTAGTTAGGCTTCTGCTGATTATTATTTGTTCTGCATTCCACATATATCAGTGCAGCTGAGCCCACATTAAATTAACTGTGTTTTGTTCCTCCTAAACAGGCACTATATAGCTCTCACTTAAAGTATTATTGCAACCCTAAATTTGAAGGAGCACACTTTTCATTTTGCAACACAGATGAATTTACAAAAGAGGTATCAGAAGCATATCACATAGCCAAGCGTAAAGGTGCATGCTTCAGTTGGGCAGCCATCTCGTTGCATGATACAGAGCACATATACTTGAGTACAATTCCAGGTGCGGGCATGTACTACCACAAAACTACCTGTCTGGGTCATGTTTTCCAATTACAAAGTGAGCATCTCTCTTCCACCTTTTCTTGTGCTGTTTCCACCAGAACATTCACTCTGGCTGCTTTCTGGTGTCATATGTTTGTCTGTTACGAATGTTTAAGGTACCCCTCGTCAATAGTATGTTAATGGGGGCAAAACAAAGTAAACGTTTTGCTACGACAACATGCTCTGCATTTCGGAGTGTAAAACGAGGCATTTCCCTGTGATCTGGCATCTTTTATTTGGCGGTGAGCAAATGTTTTGTACAGGTATGAAGCTTTAGAGCGAGTGTGGTCCATGGAACCTGGCCAGCACAAAATGTGTGTGTGGGTGTGAGAAAAACATTTAACGAACGGAATAAACCGTGGTTAGTTGGGTGGGCCTTCATTCCAGGAGCTCACTGGCTTTTGCCAGCTGCTTTTGTGTTGTCTTCTCCGATTTGTAATGATCGAGTCTGCATGATGAATGATTCTTTATCTTTTTCATCCGAATTCAACCCTAGTGTCAAATGCTTCAGAAAATATATCTCGGTTATCCCTTAGGTTTTTGCTGCTGCATCCTGCTAGTGCTCTGAGCAACCTTGGAATGCATTGCATTCCCTTATATATGTTTGGAATGCTTGGTGTATGGGTCGCTTTTGCGGCGTCCGCGTCTGCGAAAGGAAAGCCTGAACGCTGAAGACAAGTGCTGCTCGGACGAGTTGAGCGCGTGCTGTGGGCTGATTCGGTTTTGGAAGTTGCGGCAAGATGGTTGCCGTCGAGATGTGAAGGAGTGGGCGACGTTCCGGTTGCTTCGCGACGACACTGCATCCCTGGCCGAGCTTCTGAGGGTTCGAAGCGTCGCCACCGACTCATTGGAGCAAATTTTCTTCGAAGTGCTAAGCATCGCAGAAGTGACACACGTCACCGAGCCGTGCCGCTAGACCACCACCAAACGGTGCACGTTCCATTGGCACTAGGCTTTCCCCGTAATGTGACTTGCGTCTTTTAATTCTTCTTGTTCTCTCTGCCGCGTCCTAAAGTGTTTTGTTCATTATTCGTCACGTCACAGTCAATAGGCTCTTTTCCCTCCACATGCTGGGACGGCTGAAAAAAATAATGCATGATGGAAAGTAGGGACCATGAAAGGTGCCTCTTTGTGTGGCGCTTGTATTTAGAGCTCCTCGCGCTTCGGAGAAGCGCAGAAAAAAATAAGCACCCCCGAGCGATTCGAACCACCGCCGACACAAGAGTCGGTTCCTTACGGAATCGACGTCATTTTTTGAATTTCCCGCTCTTCGTCATTGGCTGAAGCGACGTTACGCCCTAGCTAGGTCTCAGCCAATAGAAAGATTCAGCATAGCGCGATCTATGCGCCTCCAGTGCGCAGGCGCTGATCGGTCCCGACACGACAGGCTTGCGCGGAGTTTTGGTTTGGGTTGGTCTGTTTGCATAGCGAGGGGAGGCAGCGCGAAAAGACGAGGACGAACACGAAAGGCACCAGTCTGTCCGCCTTTCGTATTCACGCTCGTGCACTACAGCACGCTTAAAAATTCGCAGGTACTCGTAATCGTCCTGCGAGTTTTTTTTTAACCTCTCGTAAAAAAACACGCACCTGACCTTCAGAGCCGCTACTGAGCCGGCGTTCCCGGGTTCGAGCCCGGCCGCGGCGGCTGCGTTTCGATGGAGGCGAAACTCAAAACGGCGCTCGTGTGCCGTGCGATGTCAGTGCACGCGAAATACCGACTTTTTCGTCAGTCTAGAGAAAATTTCCTTGGCCTAACCGCCCGCTTGTTAGGGCTCAAAATGTGCATGAAGGTGGCATTTGGCGGTTAATTTTGTTTTATATTACGTCTGGGTGGCATACCTACCTGATTTAGCCAAAATTGATCGGAAATCTTCATCGTCTGTGGCGAAGGCGTACCAAAACGGCGAGCTTTCGCAGTAATGATGCCGGAAGCGCAATCATGAGCACTCTAGACGAACGAGCACTCTACCATGCAGGGAGGCTGTGGAGAAACTCATGGGAGAAGCACACGGTGTGGGGAAGGGTGCAGTGAAGCAGCGTTCTGCACCAAACTTTGATAATATCAAATATAGCTGAGAAAGCACTTTCAAACCAACCGCGCAGCCGCTTTCACTCATTCCTCCGCCAGGCCCAGATGGCGCTACGGGTAAGAGTGCCGTGGAAGCTTGCGGTTTCAGTCTGCCGTCACTGCGAACGATGGAGATTGAATCAGGGAAGTACTCCACCCAAATGATATGAAAAACAAAAATGGCTGCTAAATGCCATTTTTGTGCGAAATAGGAGCCCGAGCAAGCAAGCGGTAAGGCCGAGAGTTTTTTCGATTTTCTCTGATCGACGCAACAGCCAGTAATCCAGAGCCCTTTACTACGGCACCTCTTAATCTTTTTTCTTATCACTCCTACCTTCCTCTCTTCCCTTATGGCATGGTTCAGGTGTCCACCGAGATGTGAGACAATTACTTGTCATTTCCTTTTACTCAAAACCAATTTTTCCCATTTCAGGGCCGGTGTTCAGCATGTTCACTTCAGCTCGTTGCGATTGGCAGGCGCCGCCAGATATCACAAAATCGTTAAACCGCTTCGTGATACAGTAAACACCTTTCAAAGGGAACGATGCTAAACACTGGCAGTATGAATGCATCTGACCGCATGCTTTTGTTGGTGATATGTGGATGGACGGTCGGCGAACTTATATGAAATTTCGACTTCATTCCCCAAAAAATCCGTTGAAACTCTTTTTTCTGCGTAATTAACCATCCTCAAAATTGAGGTGAGCTTTTATTTTAAAAAAAGTGGGTTTAAATGTGAGTATACACCTTTCCAAAAAAAGGGCTCTCTGGGTGCTGCCATATTGTTCCCTGGACTGCAGTGGGCATCTCGCTATATCTCGCGCTAGCATGGTGGAAGCGGCGAAACTTCTCCTCTCTGAACTGCTGGAAACCGGTTCCGCCGCCGCTTCCACCGTGCTAGCGCGAGGTGCCCACTGCAGTCCAGGGAACAATATGGCAGCGCCCAGGGAGCCCTTTTTGGAAAGGTCTTGTAGACCTTTCCAAAAAGGTTGTGATGACATCACAAGGTCACACGACCTAGGTGGCAGGTGAATGATAAACAATGCAAAACAATGGCCACATAGTGCTAGTGCACCTAATTCAGATTTTGCCTGACTAAATTCTTAGCTCCAAATAATTTATGGTTTATCCTGCTTTGTATACATCTGATTTGGGCTGATGAGCAGAAGGGGCAGCCTTGAAGTGGATGCACTCCCTGAATGTACCTGAGCTTCTAGTGCCAGTTGTGGTAATAGCGGTAACACTGGTATCAAAGTTCTTCAGCAAATGCAGGGTTCATATTCTTCCTTTTTGCGGCACCATACCAACTGATATTGTACTGAGTGGCCTACCTGGCTTTTCACAGCCTTTTCTTGTGCCCAGAAAAAATCTTTAACAAGAAAAACCACAAAAAAAAGGGATGGAGATATTCTACTCAGAGATAATATATTTCCCTCTTTTTGTTTTTGTTTCAGGTTGCAAGTCTGCCTTCTCACATTTCAAATGAAGTGCAAGTCTTCATTGCATCAACCTGTTCATTGCTTAAATATGAGGCACTGTTACTTATCTGCATCCACTCTAGTGCAGTGGTGTTCATGCTTTACCCTCTTTGCATCAAACTGCACCTGTCCTCTTGACTTCTAATACTTCACAGTATCCACATTTCCCAATCTCTCATTCACAGGTTTATAAAAAAGAACAGAACAAATTTGGTCTTGCCAGTTGCATGCATCAAAGTTAATTTGGTATGAGTAATTTATTCCCCATTTTTGCATAAAATCAAAAACATGCAAGTAATGAAGAAATGAGTTTATTCTGATTTGGTCAATTGGTTTCTTTAGAATATATCAAAGAGTCATAAGCAGATGGCTTCATTTCTACAGGATAATCCACAATATCTACAATGTCATGCTACAGTCTAAAAACAAAACTGCTTAATGAACCCATGCAGAACACCAAAAAATGCTTCCATTGAACAAGGTGAACATATGTCTACATGCACAACCTGCCTGTGAACGTGCAGGTAAACTTCACTTTATTTCAGATTAATGTAACTATCTCTGCCTTCTTTAAATTATTTTTTTATTTTGTGACCACAGTGGTGGCCTAGTGGTTTTTAGCACCCGCCCCATACGCGGGAGATGCAATGTTCAATCCCAGTGCCAGTGGCCTGGTGCTGCGCTTCTCTGAGGTGAAATGCTTGAAAGTAAGGTCTCTGAACCCACCTTGTGTAGACGCAAAACACCTTGTGCCATGGCACTCTTTGGCCACAGATGCACTTCTGCCATTAGGCCTGGTTCTAACTTATGGAGTGATACCAGGGTGGTGCCAGCCGGCCTCACACAATAGCTTAATTTTGTGTTAACGTGGAGTCAACAACAGCTTGATCTGTGCAGGGATTGCAAGTTTTAATTGTCTTTAGGTGAATCAGAATGAATCTGTCCACACAGTGCCTTGTGGTGCCCCTGAAGTGTTGCCACAATTCATCAACTGGTTCAGTTTCAGGCAAGCTCAATGTGACCGATTGACTACCCTGAAAATTCGGAATACAAGTGTCAACTGCCCTCCCATAGTCCTCAACTCCTTAAATGGGAGGAAAATTTCCAGATTTTACTATAAGGCACTTCTGGATTGTGCGAAAAAAATTTCCACCCTCTCAGATGATTAACTACGTAATTGATGTCACATCCTCACATGTTCTCACTGTGACTCAACTTCAGGGTTGCAATTATACTTTTTTTGCTCATTTCTCTACAAGAACTGTTATGTAAGCAATTCAGTTTAATGTATGCTACTCCCACTTATTGTCACTGCTCGATTACAACTTAGAAATCATAGTCTTTAAAATAGCTAATCTTGTGACTGTGTGCCAAAGTATTAGTGTGGGGATGTATGTGGAGTGCAGCTGACAGCTATGCACTGCACGAGTGTTTCAAAGTCTGGCCATGAGCGAGTGCACCTAGAGCAGTTGAGTCAAAATTTGCAATGTACCATGAAGCTTGATGTGATGCATTTGTTTTTGTTGTGCATAAAATTTGGTCTTTACTGCGAAGATGATTACGTGATGAGATTTTTTGAAATGAGCCTGCTTTCTTGGACTTCCTTTCTTTTTATTGTTTCCACCACCATTCCCACAAATGTCTTTCTTGTTGATTTTTTGTGAATGTCCTGCATTCATTTGCTGCCATAGTTGGACAAGCTGGCATTAAGTGCATTCTCTTAAAAACAGCACAAAAAAAGCAGAGCATGGAAGCGAAGGTAACTCAACACATGCAGGCACTGACTTGCAGCAACTTTAGTGCAGAAAAACCAAATAGGCGCTTTCTCATACTTAGTAGCACTGTGCTAAGTATCGTCACAAGCCTAGCCTTAGAGGAACATTCATTTTGTTTCTCAACAGAGATCACTTTACTAAAGGGCATCAGAAGCATATCACAGGGCCAAGCATAAAGATGCCTGCATCAGTTGGGCATTCATCTAACAGCATGATAAGGAGTGCATATTTTTGAGTGCTGGATTACTGTGATTGGTTGTGTGTCAGCGCCTGTGTTGTCTCACCTTCTCTTCCATCTATCATCTTTTGTCACGCTGTTTTCGAAAAGAACATTCGCTTTGGCCGCACTTGGGTGTCATGCTTGTGTTTGTTAGGATTGTTTAAGCTGCCCCGCCTCCTCACTAGCCTGTTAAGGGGGTAAAACAATGCAAATGATTTTGTAGCTGCTGCGTACGCTCTCTATTTAGGAGTAGAAAATATTACTTACTTCCTTCTTTGCTCTCTTCATTAATGAATTTTAATGTTTATTTCAACAGTGAGCCCAATCTTGCCTGTCATGTGTACATATTTTATGTGGTGATGAGCAGTCTTTGTTTTGTACATGCAGGCAGTTTCCGAGTGGGTGGCTCATAGAACCTGGCTAGCACAACACAAGTGTCTGTTCATGAATTCTTCAGCGAGCATTTGGGCATTGTACTTTATATTTTTCATTCAGATTTGATCGTCCCTGGCACTAGAATGCTTCAGTGAACATTTAGGTTATTCCTTCAGTTTTTGCTGCTGCATTCTGCTAGTGCTCTGAGCAACATTTGCTTGTTGAATTTCCTGGTATTTTTTTTGTGAGAGATGTCTGAAAAAAAATTCATGATAACGGATTAACTGATGTCCTGACTGAATCTGATATATTATGAATATAGTGAGCATGAAAGCTTCCTCTTTGTGTAATGCTAATCTGTGTGCTTGGCTGTTTTTTCCAACACCCTTATTGTCTTTTTGTACCATTCTTGCGTTTGTCATGTATGCACAATGTTCAAAGTACTTCTTCCCAGTAATGAGTGCAGGTGAGATAAAGAAAGTGAATACTTTGCCACTGTATTGGGAAACAGAACTGTTTTTTTCTTTCTCTTTCACGGTGTATCTCAATTCTTAGCTCAAAGTAATATATGGTTTATCCTGCTTTGCATGTATTTGGTATGTGCTCATCAGTTGAAGGAGCATTCTTGAATTGGATGTAGCCCCTGTCAGCTGGCATCTCAGTACCCATGCTTCTAATGCCAGTATTAGTAATGATGGTAACACTGCATGGTGTCAAAATTCTTCGGCAAACGCAGGTTTCATACCTTCCCTTTTTTCTGCACCATTCCAACTGGTGTCATACTGAGTGGCCAAGGCTTATTACTGTGTGTCAAGGGAAAATGTTTAAGCAAAAAGAGAGCACAAAAAAAGATGGAAATATTCTGCTAGAGATAATATATTTCCCTCTTTTCATTTGTTTCAGGTTGCAAGTCTGCCTTCGCACATTTCAAATGAAGTGCAAGTCTTCACTGCATCAACCTGTTCATTGCTTAAATCTGAGGCACTGTTACATGCCACTTCTCTCTCCCTTCCTTTACCGAGAGTGACACTGTCACCGTCATACGTTTTCTTATAACTAATTTTCGTCACTTGAAGGCCTTGCAGTTTACCATCGAGACTGTGTTTGGCGTCCACATTTCATGTTCATATAGATGCTTCTCCAACAGCACCTCTGTGATGGTTTTCTATTTTCTTGAAGTAATATGAGAAATGATGTTTATGATTAAGTTAAGAATACTCAGCATTGAAATGCATGCAATCGAACGATGCTGTGCAGAAGAAAATTAGGTGTTTTCAAGTATGTGTACAGCATTAGTGCAATGAATCAGTTAGATAATAATTATAGTAATGTTGAACACAATGAGAGTCGCATATGCATTTATTATTTCTGGCTTGCAACACAAATGGGAGGACAAGACGGGGATGCTGTAGGCTTCTTAAGCGTGTGATGTACATGATGTTGATTTGATGCGGTCATTCTACTGATGATTCTTCTCATGCTTGATGGCTTGTATGTTGATGTCGTGGTTTTATGTGATGCACTAAGCAAAGAGTAGCGAGCAAGGTTGGTTAGACCATGCAAACAATGTCCATTCCTTATGGCACTGAAACCGCAAGAAACGTTATGCATTTTCTTGCTTCTGAAAACTTGATGTCATTTATCAACCAAAGCATTTAAAAGGAGTACTGCTCTGGCTTTGCAGACATTATTTGCTTCAGCCAAAAATTATAAATGCTACTCTGCACTTAAGTAGGAGACATATGTGTTCCGTTAGATGTTTTGGACAAATGCTGCAAGGTAAAGCCAGCCTGCGAAGGTACTGGTTGATGCTCATGTACTCTTACAAAGTGGTTCATCTCCTTTGCTAGCAACTAAATGAAAGGAGAATTAGGAGGCTCTTGTCTAACCTTATTCGACTGAAGCACATAGAACTGCATTTACAGATAGTGTGACATTTACCATATCTGTTATGAAGGACAGAGAACATGTGCCTAATGCAGCACTGTATAAAGCATGGAGCAGTTGTAATTCATTTGACGGCTTCCATATCAGTCAATCTTAACATCATAAATTTCTCTGTGTACTTTTCTCATTGCTTGTGGCTTCCAGCTGCATGAACTGGTTATAAGATGGTGTTTATCATATATCGCATGCGATTGTACATTGTTTTTAATGGTGTGATGTAATCTTATTTGATTTAAGAATGTTGTATATTGGGCTATGAAATGCAGATGAAACAGCTGCCAAGACTGTCACTACCATAAAATCTGAGATCTGTGAAGTGCTGATAAAATAAGCTAACATTCATACTGGAAAACTATGACACAGTTGTACACTGTTCAGGCTTCCTAATAAGTGCATGCCAGCTTTGAAGCAGAAATTTTTTAACGCATTCACTGTTCATTAAATCTTGAGAGGTGAGCTGGTGCCAGCCAATGCATTGATGCATATTGCTCACATTTTAAGATATATATGCTTTGTTTCATTGTGCAGGATCGGTGGCAGCTCATAGCAGCTGCAGCTTATATCAAGAAATGCAAGCAGGAGAGCAGCATTTCCTATGCCCCGAGTGTATGAATGTCATCCCTGGTCAGGCCCGCTTCAGGGACCACCTGACAACACACATCAGGGAACATCCATTTCAATGCCACCATTGCCACAAAGGGTTTGCAAAGAACTCCGACCTGACGGTGCACCTCCGCACCCATACAGGAGAAAAGCCGTACGAATGCAATCACTGCTCAAAGAGTTTCGCGACAAAGTCTAACCTAAACAAACATCTTCGCATACATACGGGGGAGAAGCCGTATGAGTGCAGTCACTGCAGCAAAAGCTTTGCTCATGTGTCAACCCTGAGAGCACACATTCGCTCTCACACAGGCGAGAGGCCATATCAGTGCTACCTATGTCCCATGACATTTGCCACGCAGTCATCCCTAAAATGTCATCTGCGATCCCACAAGAATGCAATTTGTACACAGGCTGCACCTTAAGGGGGGACACTGGTCTTCGAGACCAAAAAATGACTAAAAAATCAATTTTCAGAAAATGAAATTTATGGAATCTGCAGCAATTATTTTCTAACTGTACCAATTTTTTCGTTCAAGAAATTGGAATTTTGACCATAATATTAAATTTAGATCATCGTGTGGGCTGAATTTTTGCAGGAGCAGACAATTTAGGGACATGAAAATTTTGGACCTCTGGCTGTCTTAGTATGTCGATATGTCAACATCTAGGACAGATAGAGATGTCATATTGTTAACTTAGGGAAACTGAAGGCACAGTGTGTGCAATAATCGAAGCAGACCAGGACGCATTTTTCTTTAACTGCGAAGTTTCCTAGAAAGCTGTATAGCTTTCCTTTGTAGCCGTATGGCTGCGCTCGGGTGGATGTCAATGAGTAATTACTCCCTTATTAGAGATATTGGGTGTTCAGTGGTGTAGTCAGCAGCCAGTTTGGGTACCAGGACTGTGTTTTCAGCATCCTTTGTCATAAATTATATTCTCTTTATGTATTGGTGGTGCATTGGCAAAAAAAGTGTAAGCTGTGATAAAATTTTAGGGTAGACGAGTGAGAACATAGAGTGAAAAGTGAACAATGTTGCGAAGGAAGAGCAGTGACCATTAACAGATGTTTGTATAACAACATTTTATTTTTGGTTATTGTATTTGTTTGATGTAGAGCTATCTTTTTTGTCTGTTTAAAATGGCAGTAATATTTGTGGAACATGAATTGGCAAATCTTGTACATAGTATGTGGTATGTATTGAAATGTTGATTTCTTATATATGCTCTTTGCCTTTTTCTAAATAAACATCAAAAAGATAACTTTACTTCTTTTCTGTTGCATGTCCAATAATTAATCTAAAAAGTGTGTTGGTATAGTTAGTTTCCAGTTTAAATTACCTTTGGAACTGTGAGCAGTTGAATTTTTTCTTTTGCACTGTCCCACTTTCATGCTTGATGGTGTTTTAATAACTGCAGCATGTGAAAGCTATTTTTGTTTAAGGAGTGTTCATTTGCTAAAGTGTTGCAAAAAGGTGTAATATTTTGGCATCTTTCACTGCCTTTGCTGCCATTTCAGGTGCTATGCTTGTTTCTCACCTATGCTGCATGTTGCGGCATATCTTGTTTCATACTTGAAATAATCTAGGTTTCGTGGAGTGTTGTACGCACGCCACATGCAACATACCACATGTTGTAAATGTATGTCTATGAGCTGATGAGCAAAAGAGGCAGTCTGAGTAAATCGAGGCTCTGTCATCATCCCATTTCCAGTAGTAGTATAGTCGCAGTAGTACTGTCATCCAACATCAAAATTCTTCAGTAACATTCAATTACGCCCACATGTTTTGTGGCTGCATTCTACAATTGTACAGAACAGCATAGGCTTTTCATGTTTATGTCTGTGTTTGTGCAGTAAGAGTCTAATGATAACCATGAGAAAGGGTAGAAAAAAGTAAAGCTTAGAGGGGATGTATTTCTTTTTTTATTTTCATGTTCCAAGCCTGTCTTCCAACGCTTAATTACCAGTGTCCACTACACCGGTCTGTGCATTACTTGTGATGAAGACATTTTTACTTGCATCCTCTCCTCCTCACTGCAATACACTCTATAGTAAGCGTGTTGCAAGGAATTTGTCACTTTTGTTTTGCATTTCACATTATACACCATTTTCCCTCCTGAATTAATACAAATTGTTTCTTTATTCGTGTATTCTTGTATTCTTGTATTTGTTTTTTTGTGTCCACTCCTGCTTGGAGTCAGGCGACTCTGCAGTAAAATAAATAAACTTAGATCATGTGTTTTTATTTGCCATTCATAATTAGAGAAATTACTGTGCTATTTTATGCACTGTACTCTGATTACAGCTTTGAAACTGCAGCTTAGAGTATTGCTGGGGCACAATCTTGCAGATTTTCATGATCTTTATTTTATCACTTTAAGTATAGCAGAGATTACTTTGTGCCCTCTTTTTTTATCTGCAACATGTCATGACTGACTTATCTTTGTAAAGAATAATTTGCATGGCAAAAAAGTTTTGTTTATTGCAGTGTGCTTTACAAAATGTGTTTCCATACTAACTGTAATGCCTCACAGATCAACGATTGCATGAGTGGTTCAATACAAAGACTTGTTGCTGGATAAGAACCACCAGTTCATGTTAAAGAGAGCGACGGAAATGAGGATTTGTTATTGCAAGTGGGGGAGGAGAACAAAATGAAGATGTAGCCTCATTTGAAAACTACATGTCACAATTACAATATGGCACTTGGAGGTCGAAGGTGTCACTTTTTTATTTAAGGCTGTTTTAGCTGTACACAGTGCACACAGGAAAAAGTAAAATCCAAAGTTGTCCTCAACATGTAACCAGTACTCATTGCATATATGGAGCTACCAGGAGTGGAAGGCATTCCATTTATTTATATGTTCACATACCTAACAGGCTCCAACTGGAGTATTATGTGAGGGGGTTACTTCAGAAACTGGGGCGTGAACAGATGCAAGTAGAACACGGTTATTTGAATATCGTTATACAATAGTAAACAGCCAACCAGGAAACAGAACGAAATTCGAAAACACTTCAGAACAAAATGCTGCTTAATTTTTCTTTGAAGATAACATGCTCTGAGATGCGACCATTGTTGTCAGGAAAGCTATTCCAATGAATTATTGCCGTGCATTTCTCTTTTTTGCATTCCATTTCCCAATTTCTTGTTGTTTTACTCAACATGAAGTATGTTTTACATGTCAACAATCGACAGCTAACATTTAGTTACCACATTTGTGAAAGCAGTACCATATTTACAAGGTGCGCTACTTGTCTTTGTTATTGTTTACACTTTTTCTTTTTTTGTATGCACTGTATTGACATGGCTTGGAATACTGCATCATTAGTGTACATCAGCGCCAACTGGGAATCAAAACCTATTTCTTCTCAGATGCACATTAGCTTTGTGCGTATTTGAATGAAGTGCACCCTCAGTCCACTCCAAGCTTGCATTGTTTGTAGCTCAGTCATTGTGAGCACTAGCCTCATGAAAGCACGCACCTTTTCTGATGACAATTCATGCGTGATGAGGATAAATGCGATGCAGTGGCTTATAATATTTGTGGCTTTATACTCAGCTAGCATTATTGAGTTTTCTTTTTATGATGAGTGCTTTGCTTGCTGTGTTCTGATCAGAAATGCATGCTGCCATAGAAGCAGAACATCTTTTATTAGAAGACTCAGTTGACCTAAAGATACAGTCTACTGACTTTTGGTAACCATATTTTCTTGTGGCAAACGAAAGCTGATTGCCCAAATAAATGTATACCCAGTCATGCTACTAAGAAACAGGACATGACAGCTTAATATAAATTTTTTCAACATGCAGATGTTGCTTATACTCCACTTAGAGTGTCCTAACCCTCTCGACTTAGCATCCTTTCCAGGACCTGCATCCACATCATGGGGAAGCCACTGTTTCCAGTACCAACCAGGATGAACAGAGATGGTTTTCTGACCAGACCTGCAGGATAGCTGTGGCTAATGGAGCCCTGGATGAGGACCCCACCTAGAGAGGTCACTAACAATTCAGGAAATAAAAAGTTTAATTATTACATACTTTTACTTCCAGTGGTGGTCAGCATCTATGAACCCTCTCATTAGAGATGCAACGATTGCCCGCCGTCTAGGCAGTAATGGGCCTGACATTAACCAAGGTGAATAGGTTGCCTTAAACTATAAGTAGTTTAAAGCACTTGGGTGGTTTTAAAAACTACCCATAAAACAAGACCGCTGGTAGCTATCATATATATCTGTAACCATTTTTCGCCAGCAGCGGCACTGGTGGTGAGCATCACTGTCAACATAGTCGCAGTCTGCATTTAAAAAAATCTTAGAAAATAAAAAAGCTAGGCTAAACAGTGTGAGAAACAATTACCAGTTAAAAGAGAAAAAAAAGAATTCAGGTGAAGTTTTTCCAACAAAAGTAACCCTGTCTAAGCACTCTATTTCTCTTAGTTCTATGCTTAAAATGCAGTTTCTCCACTCCAACTTGTCTATTAGAAGATCCAAGAAGAGCTACAAAGTTTAAGCTGAATGTGGCACCACCGTCATCTCTGGCCCCATTTTCTGGCCCAATTTAGAATAAGAATTCCTGTCGCAACCATGTAGTTGTGTGCTGATTAATGTTGTTAACATTAATAGAGAAAAGTCTTCAAGGATATGCCAGCTAATATTTTTCAACTCGTTGCTCACAGCAGACTGTTCCTTTAAAATTGGGCTTAAATTGACACCACACAGTCGAGCCACACTTAGGCATCTTCGTCCTTCATTGCCCCTTCTCGAGCAGTAAGCCAAATCTTACTAATGCACCATAGCGTAACTGTGACATTTTACGAAATATGTGCTTTGTTTCATTATGCATGCTTGTAGTTGTGATTCATAACAGCTACAGCTCAATTATCATGTGAGCAAAAATTAACTGAGTAGTATGACTGAGTGGTCTTTATTAAAACGGGGCTCGCATGCAGGCCTGGTTGAACTCAAGGTATATTTTCTTGATATTAATTTAAATCTCCCATTTATTAATTACCAAGATGTAAGCCATTCTGAAGAAAATTACGAATTACGTACTTGCCATCAGTTCTACTTCCCAGCTAGTGTGTAAGCCATGCAACCGGCTATAAGAATTTCCTTTTTTGTACGCTTGATTGTATGGAAGAATGAAAGCTGTTAATGCATATAGCAAACACTATAGGAGCTAGCACCGAACCTTGTTGTACACCAGAGTATACATCGATGCGTTTGGATTTAGCATTACATAGGCTAATGCCTGGACGCTATCGGAGAGATAGGTTGCAGTTCAAGAAATGGTTTCAGAGGTGATATCGAAAGCTTAAATCCTTGCATTTGCAAAGGATGCGGGATGGGATCAAAAACCTTGGCAAAATCTATTAACACTGTGTCAGCTTGATGTTCAGAATTAATTTTAGCTAGATCATGCATAACTTTTCGAAGGTGCATCATGGTTAAGAGCCATGTTCTTAAACAATGTTAACTGGTTATTTCTCTTAAAAGTTTTGAAATAGCTCGTAATAGCTAGGTTTGCTTATGTTTCAATAATTTGCAGCATTTTATGTACTGGTTTAGGATATTGGCTTGCCCTGGTAAAGAAACAATTGGAACCAATTGGATTTCCAGGACAAATTGAGTTTCAGCTGGTTAAAACTAAAATGATGTTACAGTTGGATCAACATAGTTTCCAACTGGTGATCATAATTGGTTCTACCAATTGCACCCAATTGGTCTGTCCAACTGCACCCATGGATCGATGTGAAAATTTGCATATTCGACGAACAAGGCATAACTAATATGCTTCTTGTATCAAGAGCTATCAGCAGCTTAACCTACTAAAATGTGTTCTTCATCTGTACTGTCACTGCGGTCGAAATTAAATAACTGCACTGAGTGGGCAGCACCACTGGCCCCAGCATGAGTCTCATAAATAGGGTATATAGCTGGATGTACATATTGAGCTTATATATGCTATTACTAGGGGCTCGGAACTTTAGGCATTTGCCTAAACATGCATATAAATGCCTAAATGGGGGATTTTTGCACCTGCCTGCCTTTTTGCCATTTTTTGGGAAATACTACCTATTTAATCAAACCTGTTGCCTATAATTGCTCAAATTCGGCATTTCGGTCCTCACTGCTGTTTTTCAATTTTGAGAAATTTTCTAAGTATGGTAAAGATGTGGGTCTCGCCAAAAGTTTTTCTCGAAGTGTAACTAGCGCAACCAAAGAGGTTATATATTTTTAGATTTGTAGTAGAAATGCGCTGAGTGTAAAAATAACAAGACAATACAGGACTGGACGAAGCACAATAGGCTTGTTGCATTGAGGTTATATACGTTAAAACAGATGCTTGGGCAAGTTGGTAACTCATTTTTACCGGAACAGCGCGCACTAAGACACGGACACGAAGGGAGACACGCTCGTGTCGGAGCAGCGCTCGTGTGTGTCGTGTCTCCCTTCGTGTCTATGTCTTAGTGCGCGCTGTTCCGGTGAAAAAAAAGAGGTTATATAATCGCCTTGAGTGAAACCCGACACCTGAACTGGCGTCGTCCAGCAGGAGACCATCGCCTGAACGCGCTCCATCCAGCCAAGAGTCGTCGCCTCAGCGTGCGCAAGGCTCGCACACTTGCACTCTCACTGCTTGCCCATCGCTCGGTCGTCTCTCAGCCGCCTACCCCTCCCCAGAGAATACTTCTTTGCCTGCCGCTTCCAGAACACATGACAATGACTTGACGGGCTCACAACCTTTGCTTCATCAGCACTCTGCATTTCATTTCGTATTGACATTCCGAAAGAAAAGGCACCGAGAGGCGCTCGTTGCAGCCAGCGGGTTTCGCAGTTTGGACGGGCTCACAACCTTTGCTTAATCAGCACTCTCCATTTCATTTCGTATTGACATGCCGAAAGAAAAGGCACCGAGAGGCACTCGTTGCAGCCGGTGGGTTTCGCAGTTTGGAGATGCTTTTTCAGTTGATGGACTGTACTTTTCTGCAAAGCGTGCAAAACTTCAGTATTAAGTGACAAGCGATGCCTTGTAGCGCAACACGTCGCTACCAACAAGCATATTGCAAACATGAAGCGAACAAAAGAAGGGACATCACAGCTCCTACTGGAAGAGGCTTTCAGCAGTAGTTCGACAGCAAAGGAATCGTCATTTGTGAAAGAGTTGTGTCAGGAATTTTTCGCAGCAGATATCAGTTGTGGAAAATAACCAACAGTGATCTTCGGAGCTTCCTGAAAAAGTACACTAAGCAGCACGTTCCATCTGAATCAACGCTTCGTAAAAGATACGTGAGAGAGTGCTACGTGGATACCCAACTGAAAAAACGACCTCGGCCCTATGTTGGGCCAAAGTCGGCAGCCGGCCTTGGCCCTAGCTTGGCAAACTAGGTTGGGCCGAGGTCGGGATTGGTGATTGGCCTCACACCGGCCGACCTCTGGCTGCCAACATAGGGCCGAGGCCGTATGCCGACCTTGCCGTCGCCAGCCAGCGCCCTGCTAGATTGTGAATGAATGACAAATCGTGGTTACCTTATCTATATATGACATTTGAAAACTAAATTTTGGCCATGAGGAATCCGACCTGTATGCACAGGCATCTTGAGGAGACACAAACAATGAAGACGAACTTGCAGCAATTATTAATGGGTTCCTTTATGCAGACATCAGCATACAAGCAGTTCCACTTGCTGTAAACGCACGCGTACTGTGCAATCTTACACAATATTGAAAAACACCAAACACATTTCAGCCTTTTATTAATCTTTTATTAATATTCTATTCACAATCACTTTCAACAGGAATGCTACCGGATGACTGGAAGGTGGGGAGGGTCATTCCGGTCCACAAATCAGGTGTAATTATCGCCCCATCTCCTTAACCAGTGTGCCTTGCAAAATCATGAAACATGTCATATATCTATTCCCATGTCGTAAACCTCCTAGATTCTAACAACTTTCTTCATCCGGCTCAGCACGGGTTTCGTAGGGGACTTTCCTGCGATACCCAATTGGCAATCTTCACTTTCGACCTGCTTGCTAGCCTCGACCGTAACATACAGACCGATGCATTATTTGTAGATTTCGCGAAGGCTTTTGACAGGGTACCACACCAATGCCTATCACTGAAACTAGCCTTTCTAAATTTGCACCCTAATATTCTAGACTGGATTAAAGAATTCCTAGCTAACCGTTCTCAGTTTGTTTCTATTAACAATCACAACTCAGGCACTCTCCCCATAACATCCGGTGCTCCGCAGGGATCTGTGCTCGGCCCGCTTTTATTCCCAATATATATTAACGATCTGGCGCCACAAGTATCGTGTAAAATTTGCATATTCGCTGATGACTGTGTAATTTATTGTACCGTTACTAACATTTCTGAACAAGTGGCTCTTCAAAATGAGCTCAACCGCATCCATGAATGGTGTGACCTCTGGCTAATGACACTAAACGCTAAAAAATGCAAACTAGTCTCATTTCAGCGTCAACGCAACCCCCTTGTTTTTTCCTATACAGTTGCCAACTCATCAATAGAAAGCGTCCAATCATTCAAGTAGCTCGATGTACACTCTGTACCGATATTTCTTGGCGAATACACATTACCACAATCATATCATCTGCCAATAGATCTCTACGATTCCTAAACCATTACCTTCGTCATGCACCACAGCAAGTGAAACTTCTAGCTTACAAAACCCTTATTAGACCTAAACTCGAGTACGCCAGTCCCATCTGGAATCCACACCAATATACCTAACAAATGCACTCGAATCAGTTCAAAACCGCACCATTCGCTTCGTTCATTCTGCTTATTCATATACAATCACCGTTTCATCTCTAAAGAATACTTCCGGTCTCGAAAGCCTTGAAGTTCGCCGTCGCGTCGCCTGCATGTGTTTGTTCCACAAGTTTTTCCATAGTACTCAGAATCAAACACCTTACAGTTCTCATCCGACCCGCATATCTCACCGCACACCCATTTCAGATCGCCCGGGCTCTATCGCGTACTGCTACTTTTTCAGTTCTTTTTTCCCCGCACCATTGTTGACTAGAATGCCCTCCCCGCCGATGTTGCCGCCATCACGTGCCCACCTTCATTCTTATCCGCTGTAACCATTTGTATCATACTTCAAAGATTGCT
The DNA here is from genome assembly GCF_055824585.1 of Amblyomma mixtum. Classification (NCBI taxonomy): domain Eukaryota; kingdom Metazoa; phylum Arthropoda; class Arachnida; order Ixodida; family Ixodidae; genus Amblyomma; species Amblyomma mixtum. The sequence continues at coordinate 255,826,244 of NC_143014.1, read as the reverse complement.
GAATATGATTGTTTATGACTGCCGCATATTTATGATTGTTGAATACATTAAGCCACCCCTTATGTAATACTCCCCGAAGGGGTCTTTAAAGTGAAGAAAGTGAAGTGAAGTCTTATTCTTCTGTGCCCACTGCCTCCCTTGCTCGAGTCGGCTGGCGCCTCTGGCTGCGGCCACCCTCCAGATCCTGCGCGCCAATCAGCCAGCGCTTTATAACAGCGCTGCTATTCTTCAAGGTTGCTTGTTCAGGGTAGTGTGCTCTCAGGCAGGCTACGATAAAAGAAGAGAGCAAAAACAAATGCCACCACTTCAAAAAGGCTGAAACCAGCTCAGCAGTGATATTCCAACCAAATAATCCAGTGCTTTGTAGTCCAGACTCGGATATAACAGCAGTCAGCACTATATTTTACAACCATTGCAATATTCACTTTGAACCGAAAATAACGTGCGGCAATGAGGACAAAATGCAATAAACTAGAATATCTGCCCTTTGTACATAGCATCCATTATGATATATTTGTGGGCAGTCTTCAATGTCTTCACAACAGTATTATAAATGTTTTAGCTAAAATCAGGGCATTATATACTGAAAAATTTGGCATTGTGTGTACCATTATAAATAGCACTAAACAATTGCAAGCAGTATTAGAAATTCAATATTTGTACAATTGCATGAAACCTGATGTAGTATACAGTAGCAACTGTGTTAACAAGTTGCTTTAATGAGGCAATCTAAGCCAACAATAAAACAGCTACACTACCGCCAACATGCATATTTACCCTTAAATACAGGCAAATCATTTAAAACCTGCATTTCATTACGTCCACGTTACAGCAGTGCCAAAATTAAGAATGAATAAGAAACTTTTTCATGACAAAGTAGATTAAATAGAATAGAATCTCGAAGCACTCAAAATTTTTTTTCCTGGGAAAACATTGCGGGGTTTAATGCCCCAGAAGCAACAGCTGGACTATGAGGGACACCTTAGTGGAGGGCTCCAGGAATTTCCACCACCTGGGACAAATGTATTGTACTGAAGAATATATGGCTGATAAAATGACCAGCATATTTAGCACAGCATGACAATTCTTCACCAGTGTGCTGAAGAATTTCCGGCTCCATTACTTGGAGCCGAATGCCACATGTCCAATGGACGCAATAAGCCTCTCTGAAGGCCAAAATGAACGTACTCACTACTGCCGAGTTGTTCAAGTGGCACGCTTTGTCGAGTGGACACTAGAGCATACTGTGTCTTAGGAAGATCAGTGAAGTGCGGCCTACGAATCTCGAGCAGTGAATTAACTGCCGCTCTCCTGATATGATACTTCACAGCCCAAGTCCTCAACTGGCTCCTTATCCCCTCTGGACACTCGGCATTGTCGGGAGCATCAAAAAAGTCACGTTCATAAGGCTCCACGGGACCAGTGCTTCGACCGTGCAAGTCACTTCCAACTGACTCAGCTTGATCTGCACTTGAACACTGTGCCTCAGCTGCCACGACAGAGGATTCAAAAGTATTCACTGCTGCATATGCTTGCCCTAAGCTGTCCCCGAACGGTGCAAATCTATCGTTTCCAACAATTGCTAAACGTGATGGATTGTCGGATTGCAAATGGGGGAATGTCTCAGAGCATGCTGCCGCCTCTGCGTCTTCTGCGACTTGCTGCAAACACCAACGCTGCCCGCCTTCGCCAGATAAAGTTCTCGGCGACGTTTCGCCCTCAAGAACCGCTCCATGATGAGGTCTTACCTTCCAACGTTTAGGTCAGGTGGTGTTGTCATGGTGAAAGGCCAAGACACGGCACTGCAGGAACAACCAATGCTTCAAATCCAAACGAAGCACTTTGCCAGCTACGCCGCTACGAGAGCATGAGTGTGAAAAGCGCGGGAAGAGCATCGCGTCGCGAATTCAGTCGTTGTGATTGACACCGCGCTTTCGTAGATGTGCTGCCAAAAATATGTTCGCAAGGAACAAAGAATACAATAAATATGTTGTTTTATTCATTTTTCTCAAATTATGCAAGTTAAAATTTACTTTGCCTCACTAGGTCTACATAAAAAAACAATTGCTTGCCAATTTAAATAAACATCGAAACCGAAACTTTTGAGTTTCGGTTTCGTTTGGTGTCAGAATTACGGGACTTTCCTTTTATCTCTCGATGAAACTGCACTCGTCCGACAATTATTTAAATGCTCAGCATTAAACCGAAATTGGTGCTGCAGCATCGCACCTGCGTATTGCTTACACATTACATTTCACCGATTGATAAATTGATAATAATGATTCATAATTGATTGATAATGACTGCATGCATGTTAGGCTCAACATGCATGCAGTCATGCGCGCAGCGTATTCGTAAAAAAAATAGTGGGATAATATGAAACGTACGTCGATCGAGCGTTTCGTCCGCAATTTCCCCGCGCCTACTGCGCGTGCGTCTGGCATATACGTCACCGGCCAAGCCAGTGGGTAGCCAACCATGGCCCTGCGATGGTCCCCGTGTGGTTGCCCGAGCGTTGAGTGCCGACTAATTCCCTATCATTTGCCGGTAGTTGGCTGAACGTTTTTGGCCAACTTTTGCTCATCTGGCAACACTGGACACGCCGCCATCTTGTGTTGGGCAAGCGTCCTGCGGCCGCCGACTGTGTATCTGTACAGTGAACTAGAATATTGGGTAGTGTGCTCACAGGCCCGCTCGGGGTGACCCCGCCGGTGTCGACAGGGCGCGGTGGCGCGTGGTGGCGCTGCACGCGTCTTCACGGGTGAAAGCGAGTGGCGCATTCGGCTGGCGTCGCAGTAGCCGTGGTAGCCGCGCCGACATATTGAATTATTATCGCAACATTCGCGTGTGTGTCATCGAAATGGCTCGGCAGATCTTGAATGGAACTTAATTTCTGGCATGTGCACATGTTTATTTATTTCTCAAAGTTCCACAAGGGACATTGCATGAGGGGTTACATGAGCAACTTTTATCAGTATACGCTTGGCACGCAGGGATGATCACGTATTGTCACTCGTGCCTGCAATGTTTCCTTGCAGTTACAACGCACTGCGTACCGAGGGGTCATACAGCTTTTTGTCTTAATACTTAAAGTTAATAGTAGTAGCATGTGGTGTGGCGGAATTTGATTATATGCCAGGGACAAACGCGGAATGGAGAGTGTGTCGGCGGCAGCAGTTATTTCTATTCGCAAGGAGCCAAGCTGCAGCACACATAACACAGAGGGGCAGGGAGGTAGAAGGGAGACACATAAGTGAGCGAAAGTACAAGGAAGGGGGGGGGGGCATATACATTATTTAAAATTAGCGCTTTGCGCTAAATACGATCGAGGCACGCGTACCGACACAATTTCGACACAACAGTAACTGACTTCACATTTTTTTGAACAGCCATGCAGCATCCACTGCTATTTAAAAAAATAAAGAATGAGGCAGATTTGTCATCACTGCATGCATTTATGCTCGCTCATTTCGCCTCTGGCAGCGGTGGCTCAGATGGCGCTCGGCTGCTGATCCGAAAGACATGGGTTCGAACCCGGCCACGGCTGTCGAATTTCGATGGAGGCGAAATTATAGAGGCCCACGTACTGTATGATGTCAGTGCACGTTGAAGAACCCCAGGTTACAGTGAGTTGTACCCATGTGGTGGAAATTTCCGGAGCCCTTCACTATAGCGTCCCGCATAGCCTGAGTCGCTCAGAGACGATAAAACCCCGTAAACTAAACCACTTCGCCTCTTTTTCGTTCAACTTTTTCTAGCACTTCAGAGCAGCGTCAGCAACGGCTCAGTTTAAGGTGCTTCGCCCGTTCGAGTTTTTCTTCGCTGCAATCAATTACATTCCGAAAGCATTCTTCATATGTTGGAAGTGGTTAGAAGCAGACTTCAAAAAGAAGTTGGTTCTGTGAGGTTTTCTGTGGAGAGGTTTTCAAGCTTCAACACAAATCCATAAAGCTGCGCCGGTGGGTAGAGCAGTCCTCCATGGTCGCGGTATTTTGTCAGCCTCGCAGGAAAACAGTTTTCATTGGGAGACTGCATTGTAAGCAAGGTAATGCACATTTGGCAATTTGTCTCCAGTACACACTTCCGTGCAACATACCCTATTACGTAGAAAACAAGTCTACAGTCACTTCAACCTACGTGCTCATCGTGGTCATGCGCAGGCACCCAAGTTTGAATCTGGAGGGCCCTGCATTTGAAGGCCGCTTATCTGGGCAAGCTTGAACAAGCACTGGCACCATACGTGAACAAAAACGTGAAATGACCCCCCGAGAAGCGCTCAAACCAGTGCAAAACCGCACAACAGAACAACAACGAGCCCACAAATACACACGGCGCACTACCGTGTGTATTTGTGTGTACCACAAATACACACGGCAAATCCTACCGTGAAGTCTACTGTGGCGCCACCTCGTGTCGCCGCCGCGAAACAGAAACCTGTCGACATTCGCTGGGCCACCGCTCCCCCATTGAGCCGGCGCGGAGTGAGCACACTACCCAATATTCTAGTTCACTGTAGTATCTGTGTCTGACTGTGTGTTGTGGAGCGTTCGCAGCGCAAAACCCGTACGAGTGACGGCCGGAGCCACACACTTTGTCTCCCTATGGCACAGGGACAGCGTTTTCCGTCCAGTGGTCACGAAATGTGGCGGAATAATCTAGACGATTTGCCACTCGTCACTGAAGACACGCTGACGCGTTTCTGCACGTCGTCAACGCCATCGATGCGGCAGCAGACCAAATCCTATGCCTTTGCTGTCGAAGCGTACGTACTTCCGTCGTCGCTGGTCACAAACATCTGCGATTCAAGGTTTGTGGATTTATCCTTGCTGTGATAGATGTCGTCGAGACAAGTTTGTGCTATATATAAAGCCTTGCTTCACTGCAGTAACCGTGGAACCGCCTGCGCCGCTTATTACGTGCATTCTGAAGCGGATCAGGTAGTACATTTGCGGTATAATGTAAGTCAGCGCAAGCCCCGCGATGGTTAACGCACGATGTTCGTAAATACTATGTTGGTGGTGCTTGCGTGAGCTCGCCGTGCCGGTTGATAATTTGCCGTTAAAGGGATGCTGAAAGGTTTTTCCAAAAAATTCAGTGAAGAGATGCACTTTACAGTTTTCCACCCTCGGAATTCGAATTTCTCATCCAAATTAGGCAAAGGAAAGCGCAAACCTATTTTATTTTGGCGAAAAGTGCAGCAGCAGCCTCGGGCGAGCTCGCGCTCCTCGTTGCCGCCTGTGATTGGTTGGGCGCCTCGTGACGTGAACACTGGCGTTGGCTCGGTGAGCCCGGCTCGGTCGCCGCCGATGTAGTACAAGAAGCGCGGCGCGCGGTGGTTCGGGCTGTTGGTTTGATGCTTATATCACGATGGAACACATCGAAGATTACCAGGAGGATCTTGGCGTCATCCCCTACATGTACGAACCAATCGCAAAGAGCAAACCGCTCCAAGGAAGCAACGATGCTGGCGCAAGCTGTGCTTTTGGCTTGAACGAAAGCGAAGTGTCAGCATCTCCACGTGTTGGAAATGTCTTTTAGTAAGAACACTTTTCTAGCCAAACTTCATTCAGAGATACAATAAATTAATTTTTAAGCAAGCAAATGTAGTATAGCACTGCTCCACAAAATTTTCCTAACGCAATGTAAGCGGGATGCGATCGTCGGCATTGTTGTCTTGCCGCTTGTCGGTGCTGCCGCAAATCTGCTTGTAATCCTCACAGACCATTGACATGCGCAAGAAGTTATCAAACTCTTTTTGCACGCAAATTTTATGCTGGCATCGCTTCATGGTCGCTGCGTGCCGGCTCGGTTCATAACGCACGCGTAAAACAGAAGTTCGCGGCGCTTTGCGGCAGAACTTGTCGAGGTGACAAACGTGTGCCTCCCGTTCTGCGTGCCAAGATGGCATCTGGCAGTAAATTGAAATCCTTGTTTAGGCGAGTTGCTTCATACTGCAAGCCCTTGTAGGAATATCTCCATCCGTTTGCGCCCGCCTTTATCGTGCTGTTTTCAGATCAAGTGACCAGTGATTTTTTTCACTAACTCGATGGCCTCGTGCTGCAACCGAGCAGGCCGAGTCGCAAGGCTGGCTGTAGCACACGTGGCGTACAATTATATAATATTATTATTAATGTATGAAGCCATGCTGCACTCGGCAATTTTTTACGACTACATGTGTTATCATAAATGTATTCCTGGCAGAACACTTTACTGGTATTGGCTGCATTAGAACTTGAAAAGACTTGTCAGCCTTGTCATCACTTTTAGAAAAGTTCGATGCAGGGTCCTCAGCAGCATCTGCCAGTGGCATTCGACTTGTTGCACAGCCCTGATTTGTACTGCTGTTTGGTGTGCATTCTTGACTGTCTGGTGTGCAGCCTCCAAGTGTGATGTCATTTTCCATGCACTCTTGATTTGCACTATCGTCTGGTGTGCAGTCTTGATCTTGCAGCAGTTCGGCAAGGACCTGAAAGGCATAAGCCATATGATGTTATTGTTGCAAACAGAATAAAAGTGTGCTTCAGTATGAGTAAAATCTTCTGGTTTATTTCACAAACTATTTTGTTGATTGGCGAGCTCTGTGGAAAGTGAGATCATTTATTATATACCAGGTGTTTCTTTAGAAGGTCCAAAATTTATTTTAAAAAAAGGGTAACTAACCTTGTATTAATTTTATCCCTGGGGCTATATTGAGGGATATGACATACACCAGTAATAGGCAGAAGGTTTCCATTAGCTCACTAAACTGCATATCTTAATTAAATTTTTATTTTCATATTATGTTGTATTTGCAGATTTGGAGCACCTCCTGCAAATACTGTAGCCAAGCAAAAAAGATCTCTTTAAAAACTTACACCCTGACAAGCAACTTCACGCGCTAACACAGCGCCAGCGGGCGCGTCCGACGTAGATCGCTAAAAAAAAAAAGCGTACGCTTTGGGGCCAGACTGCAAGCGCCGTGACTGCGCACATTGGGCGCTGACGAGGCGGCTATCAGCGAGGCTCCAGGCGAAACCAAACTGAAAACGAAACGCCGCGCGCCCGTATACCAGAAACATCTGCAAAGAGTTTTCTCGGCGCTCCGAGCCCGAAGAAAAATGTGCCGCGTACTACTCCCTATGTTCTCGCCACTAAGGGCTACGCATGAATCCTAGAATATCTGAGCTCCAACATAATTGATTAAAGAGGCTGCATATAACGTCTCTCCACGAGCTCGCTTACCGAACGAAGTTCTCTGCTCACGCGCGGCGCGCAGTCTCCGGTTGTGAGGCGCACTTCGTGTCGCTCCACCTCTTGCAGTATTAGTAGCAGTTTAAGATTTTTATACAGCCAAAAAATTTAGGGCCGAGCTCTGATATGAGTAATGCTGTACGAAATGCACGTTGCATTCCTGCAAGCATAACTGCAAAACACTTATTTTGTAAGCTGCAGTTTGCTGCCGTCCTGACGTTCTCATTCCAGCGCCGTTCATCTCACTACTACCGAAAGTCTTGCATCCACGAAATTACGCGCCATACACTACACAGAACACCGGTTCGCGCAGTCAAATTCTCATAGTGTTAATACACAAATTCTTACCTCGAGCTTCCGCCTTTTCGCGAAAGCTGGCCTCGGTGGCGGTGACGAGCTCCTGTGCGCGAAGACAGGCGGTATTGCGCCGGGTTTCAGTCGAGCTGACTTTGTTGACAGGCCCAATGAACGCATTATCGACAGGCTATGGTTATAGTCTTCATCACAAAAGTGGTCAGAGCATAGCACTGTAGTCTTTGAGGGCTTGAAATCCCTTCGCTTCACAGCAGCGACCCACCTCGCGGAAAGCTCCTTATTTTGCAGGAAATAATGAAAGTCCACATCGTCGCGGCCGCTGGTGTTAGTGCAGCCGAAGGCTGCGCAGAACGCCGGCATGGTGGTCCACCGCATCACTCGATGCTGCACACCTTTCTGTACGCCACCACAAACATAAAAACGCACAAATACAGGAACACACGGCAGATCGAAGCAGCTTACGATGGCATGCACGCAGAAACAAGCACTGTCGCGGAGGCTGCGAGGCGACGGAACACCAATGTTTACGTCATCACCCCACGGTTTCCGGTTTCGGCTCGCATCGTCAGTGTCATCAGCAGCGCTCGGCGGACAGCGGGGGGCGGAGCTACCGCGCAATTTTAAACGGCGATCGCTCCTAAGTGATTATTCTGGAAAAAAATTTCACCCGCATGATTTTTAAGGTTCCCACATCCATACGTGAGCATCTTAATGAATTCGAAAATCTCTTCAGCTTCCCTTTAAGCGGTATGTCCAGAGGGACGTCAGAACCTCAGTACGATGTCTTTTAGGCCCTCCCGTTTCAGCCCGGGTTTTTTTTTAAAAGAAAAGGCTTCGAGCAGTTATCTATCTGCACAGTCGAAACATGACGTAAACAAGACTTGAAAACGTGATAAGGAAAACGTTGACATGCATTTTAATACAGGAATAAACACTTGGTTTTGCGACCTCGTTTGTTCGCGCGCTGTGGTGTTGCACACATTTCAGCCACCTATTAATGTGCTAGCGCTCAAAGCCGCAGTCACGGACTTTGCTGATCTGTGTCTGTTTGTCCGGCCCCTGCTTGAGCCGCCCGCCCGATCGGAAAGGGCTGCTTGAGCCGAGCGCGAGTGGAACGCAAACCCGACTTTCACTTATACTTACGCATGAATAGTGATCAACTTTTCCTTCCTCTTTCACTAAGGCATGTGTCAATATACCGTAGTACTTAAGAATAAGATACGCACAGTTTAATGAGATAAGTAAACAGTGGCCGTACAATGCCAGTACACCTAATTTGCATTTGGCTTAGTCACGCGAACTTAAGTAAAGTTTGGGTTCGACATAGTTTACAGCTGAGATAAATTGCAGGCGCTGGATAGTTCCGCAAGGAAATAAAAGGAGCCAGGAAAGGTGTTCAACACGATCAAGTGCATACTACCAACTTATGGCTTATTTTTGACATGAAGGAAAAGAAAGCGCAAAGGATAACGAAGAAGATTATTTTAATTAGAATAAGTGGCAAGTCAAAGCAGTACATGTAGTGAACGGGAAAAGGCATCCTTGTATCACTGCTGAGGCCGTCATGTACAACACAGGACAGGAGGGAGCATGTGTCAGTGTTCCGTCGGTGGCACTTAGCAGGTGGGAGATGCTGATGTTAAAGGCATTAAGAGTAGCAGGCAAATGTGATTGCTATGAACCATGCTTGGAACTAAAGCGATGCACATGGCCCATCCTGCGTAGCGTCTACTAGTGATATCAGGCTGCGGTTCATATATGTTAACCACCTGTGCATTCGTAGAGATTGCTATGTTGTACATGACAGCCTCAGCGTTGACAAGAGGATGTTTTTTCCGTTAACTACTTGTCATGCTTCGACTTGCCACTTATAATCAAAATATTCTTCTTTCAGTACCCTTTGTGCTTTCTTTCTCTCATGTCAAGAATGAACTATGAGTTGGTAGTGTGCACTTAAGCATGTTGAAAGTCTTTCCTGGCTTCTCCTCTTTCCTTGTGAAAGTATGCAGCACGTGCGATTTACCCCAGCGCTAAATCATCAATTTTTTTCTTCATCACCTCCATCACGCTGCCTCCCACTGTTGTTTTGTGGGTCTCATCTGATTCAATGTGTTGATTGTCGTCATTTTACTCTCCTGGCAGGTTTGACGTTGTCTACGCACGAGCAGCATGTTTCCGAAGCCAGAAGAAGACTGGTAAACCATACATGGTTCCTCTTGCCTTTAAACAGACAACTGGTGTCGTCACTGATTCAGCCTGCGAGTGCCCAGCTGGTGCGAGCCAGTCGTGCAGCCACATTCTCGCAGCACTGCGGGTAATAATTTTGCTCAAGAAGCAGGGCTTCAAAGAGGCACCAGCTGAGCTTACTTGCACTGAGCTCCCTCAACAGTGGAGGCGACCTCGACGACAAGGAATTAGGGCAATGAATGTACAAGACATCGACTGGAGGAGCCCACGGGAGAATGGCGTGCCTGTGCCTTCTCCATTGCGGCTCTTTAGTACACCTGCAAAGAAAGAGGAGGAGCAGAAGCAACTAGACTCCTTGCATGTACTAGGCAGAACTCTTGGTGACCTCGGAAGCCATGATTTTTCCATGGTGTTACTGGCTGCCGACGGGCCATTTGTTGACACAAAGAGAGGGCCAGCACCTGCTGGTTCACCACTCTCCTACCAGCAAGCAAAGCTGCCTTCAGGCTTCAAGACGTGGCTGTCAGCCAGCATCTCTGCAGGGTCCGGAAGAATCACTGCTGTCCCAGACCTTTATCTTTTTGATGAAGTGGCACAGTGCAGGTTGCCTGACACCTTAAGTGCTGAAGAGCTGAGCATACTGGTGGTAAGCACTGCCTGTCTTAAGTTTTAATGCCTGTACTTTTGATACTGTACTTCTATGCCAGTGTGGGTACTGTTTTTTTTACAAACAGTAATGTTATGTGCAGAAACTACACAAAAATGCAAAGCTACAGTCTAATCACAGAAGAGTTAGCACTGGATGGTGTGTGATCATGTACTTGCATTTCTTCTGTTTTTGCAGGAACTACAGCTGTCACCACAAGAAGCAAGAGAGTTAGAGCTGAACTCTAGGCAACAGACACATAGTGCAAGGGGGCGGGAAGCACGAGCGAACCGATTAACTGCCTCACGCTTTGGGCGTGTCATTAAGAGGAGGGAGGAATGGACCAATGTAGGTGTTGCCAATGTCATTGAAAGCAAAGACCTCTCTCGCATTCATGCCGTACAATACGGACTAAGAAATGAAAGCCTTGCTGCTGACCGTTACAGGGCTGTTATGCAGAGCTATGGACACTGTGTGTCACTTCATCAGAGTGGCATAGCCGTTAATCCTGGATTTCCGTGGCTAGGCGCTAGCCCTGACAGGTTTGTTTTTGATCCTGAGGAGTCAACATTTGTAGTTCTAGAGATCAAATGCTTATATTCTTTAAAGGACAGCGAGCCGGAGCAAGCTATAGCAAGGCCATTTTGCCTGAGATTTAGTGAAAATGGCGAGCCAGAGCTTGACAGAAGACATGAGTACTATGCTCAGGTGCTCGGTCAGATGGCTGTGACCGGCTGTTTATGGGCAGACTTCGTGGTGTGCTCTGAAAACTGGATAGCAGTAGAGCGTATAGAGTTTGACAAAGAAGACTGGCTTCAAATGCGTTCGAAGCTGGACGATTTCTTTTTTGGGCACATATTGCCATACTTGAAATATAAGCGCCAGTCCCTCTAGATTTTTTTCTCGTCAAGTGAAGGGGCACGCAAAGGGCTTCCTTGAAAATAAACATTGGTTTATTGGGGTTTAACGTCCCAAAGTAACTCAGGCTATGGGAGGCACCGTAGTGAAGGGCTCTGGAAATTTCGACCACCTGGGGTTCTTTAACGTGCACTGACATCGCGCAGCACATGGGCCTCTAGAATTCCGCCTTCATCAAAATTTGGCCGCCAAACCGGGATCAAACTTGTGTTTTGAGTCAGCAGCCAAGTGTGGCAACCTCCGAGCCACAGCGGTGGGTTGAAAATAAAGATGCCTCCCCTGGAATAATTGCTTCGTGTGTATTCCTTTTCGCATACACTGATAGTACATCATAAATACAAAAGGCTCTTCATTCAGCTAATCAACAAGAATTCACTTCTGAACATTCAGATTTCATCCCTTACCATCGTTACACATTCAGTGGGCTTAGCAGCTCAGGCTGAAGCATCAAAACATTTTATTGTCAGTATTAGATGGAATTATGGAACAAAGAGCATCAAGTAGCAAGAATGTTGACTTAATATAGACGTTATCTGCAGCTACCTGTTTTCACTTCGTTCACCCTGGTTACTCAGTATTTTCACGTCACGCAGTCAGTTTGTGCAGCAGTAGGCTGTTAGCACCCTTGTTGTAATCGGGCTCCTATGATGCACAGATAACTTGCACAAAAGCAACAAAATAGTCTGGTTGCATAACTATGAGGGAGGCAAAGAGCACTTAATCATGACTATTTTATTATCGTTCATCTTAAAGGGACACTGAGGAGAAATTGAAGGCTGCCTATATTGATAGATTACCGCATTTTAACACAATAAAGACTCTACTTTCACAGAAAACAGTCTTTCTAAGCTAGAAAGAGCAAAAATTGAGATGCAGCATCAGATTTTAAGTGCCAATCCCAGAGGCTAGGCTAACATCTGCACACTTCAAAATGGTAACAATGGAGCCTGTCTGTATAGACATGAGTATTGGGTAGCTGGAAAAGTTTTAAATGCAACTTTCCCAGCATTAAGTTTGTGCTTCTTGCCAATACAAACACCAATACAGCCAGAAAGAGTCCTACAACAAAACTTGGATGAAGTTGTTCTCAGTGTTCCCTCAACCACAAACATAATACCACAGAGGCAACTTGCCATGCATGAACAAAGGTTGGCATAACAATGCATCCATAGCGAGCGACCTAGCTTGCGCCACCACCACACACGACAAAAGAAATTAGTTCACAACGCTGCAAGGGTGTCTAGTTGATCTCGCATTATGAAGGAAAGGCACACTGTAGCGATGCATTAAAATGACTGGGTACCAGTTTTTTCTGTGTTGTCCCCTGATCATCTCGTTGCATGCACCCTTACAGTATGCATGACGCCTTCATTCAACTTGCTGCAGGCAATATTGTCAGGTGTGCCACTTGCATGAGTGTTAAAAATTCAAGCTGTATCTTACCGGTTCTCACCTATAGGGCAGAAACGTGGAGGCTAACAAAGAGGGTTCAGCTTAAGTTAAGGACAACGCGGCAAGCTATGGAAAGAAAAATGATAGGTGTAACATTAAGAGATCGGAAGCGGGCGGAGTGGGTGAGGGAACAAACGCGGGTTAATGATATCCTATGCTATGTATGTGTATTGAGTGCGTGGCAAGAGATGGCGCCACCATTCCAGCGCCTGTGTGTGCGTGTATTGAGTGCGTGGCACGACACGGCGCCACCGCCCCGAGCGCCCCAGCAAGTGCTGTGTGTGTACGGCCAGACGCCGGCCCTGTGTAACGTGTAACCCATGTGAATAAAGATTGCTGTTACGTTATCCCAAAACGCAACAACTGGCGACGAGGATGGGATAGCGGGGACCCGGACGCAAGCGAAGACATCGCATCGGATGCACGCAGGTCGCGCGAAGACATCGCATTGTGATGCACGCAGGCAAGTGAACTTGCGCCAGTAGCCAGTGAAGTGAAGCACGCTTCGTTCCCGCGCAAACATGGCGACGTTTGGTCGAGTCGAAGAATACGACAACAAAGAGCCGTGGTCGTCATACACGGAACGGCTGGATGCGTTCTTCAATGCAAATGGCATCGAAGACGACGATAAGAAAAAGTGGGTATTTTTGTCGACGGTCGGCACAAGCACGTACGCGACGCTCCGTAGTTTGCTAGCGCCCGAAAAGCCTAAAGAAAAGAAGTTTACTGAACTCATGGCTATTCTCAACAGCCACTTCAGCCCCGCTCCATCGGAAATAGCCGAAAGTTATCGCTTCCACCCCAGAGTACAGCTCGAGAATGAAAGCGTCGCAGTGTTTGTCGCCGAGCTCCGGCAAATGGCGGAACACTGCAACTTCGGTACGGCGCTGAACCGCATGCTGAGAGACAGACTTGTGTGTGGAATTCGCGACAGAGCCGTGCAGCAACGGTTGTTAGTTGAGAAGAGCCTCACCCTAGATAAAGCGCTTGAGATTGCTAGAACGGCAGAGGCGGCGGAACTCAACGCAAACGAGCTGCGAAAGGGCCACGCGGACATACCGACTTCCCCGGTTCAAGAAGGCTCAGCGAATTATGTCAAGCACAAGAAAAAGTACCTGCAAGGGCTCGGTGGCCAAAAAGGGCAAGACCCGAAGCCTAAAGGCAAAATCAAAACCGGACGCCAAGAGAAGTCCAGGCCGTGTGTACGCTGCGGATCCCGTGATCACAGGCCCCCGGAATGCAAGCACATCAACACAAGGTGTTACAAGTGCGACAAAGTAGGTCACCTGGCGAGCTGCTGTTTGTCTGGTGCTGAGAAAGGGAAGAAGCTCAGCGCAACTGCAGTGAATGCAGTACAGTCGACCGAGAAGCCACCTGAGTACTACCTGCATTCTTTGCATGCACAGTCACCTCTGAAGCCAATCACAGTGACATTCATAGTCAATGGAGTGCCACTGGAAATGGAGTTGGATTCAGGTTCTCCCGTTTCGTTAATCTCAAAAGATACTTACCGGCAGCACCAAGGTGTTTTGCCGCAGCTTTCACGGACAGACATCAAGCTGAACTGCATACGTGGAACAATACCGGTGCAGGGAACGCTGGCGGTTGACGTATGTCTTGGCAAGACTGCATGTCAGCAGACACTGCTTGTAGTGGCCTGCAAGAGCCCTAACCTGTGCGGCAGGGATTGGCTTACAGCATTTGACCTGCTACCACGCCAAGTAAATGCGACACAGCTCGAAAGCACCACTGAAGGGAAAGTGAAAGAAATGCTGCAGGAGTTTGAAGAGATCTTCAGACCAGGCTGCGGGACACTGAAAGGACCACCGGTGCATATCAACGTTCGACCCGATGCACAGCCACGATACTTCAGACCTCGCACGGTACCCTACGCACTTCGGGCCAAGGTTGAAAATGAACTTCAGCGTCTAGAACGTGAAAACATCATCACACCAGTGGACCATTCTGAGTGGGCTTCGCCGATTGTACCAGTACTCAAAGCAGATGGCCAAAGTGTCAGGATTTGTGGAGACTATAAGATCGGTGTGAATCCAGCAGTGGTAACGACACAGTACCCATTGCCAAAAGTTGAAGACATATTCGCATCCTTGCAAGGCGGAGTCAAGTTTTCCAAGTTGGATTTCCGCGAAGCTTACAATCAGGTGCCTGTTGATGAAGAAACCAGTAAGCTACTGGTCATCAACACACACAAAGGTCTCTTTGCTTACAACCGTCTGGCATTTGGTGTTTCATCAGCACCTGCCCTCTTCCAGAAAAGAATGGAAGAAACCCTTCGTGACATCCCAGGCACATCAGTCTACTTAGACGATGTTTTGGTGACAGGAAGAACTGACGCAGAGCACCTTCAGAATCTGCGCAAAGTTCTGCAACGAGTCAAAGAGTCAGGGTTGAAGCTCAAACAGGAAAAGTGTGAGTTTTTCAAACCATCTCTCATTTACTTGGGCCATGAGATCAATGCCACTGGTCTTCAACCATCAAAGAAAAACACAGAAGCCATCATTGAAGCGCCCGAGCCCAAGGACGTTGGTGAGCTGAGATCCTTCATTGGACTCCTGTCATACTACGGAAAGTTTCTGCCGAACCTGTCCACACTACTAGCACCGTTGTATGCACTGCTTCACAAGAACAGTCACTGGAGGTGGACAGATGAAGAACGAAAAGCTTTTGTCAAAAGCAAGGAAGCCATCATGGAGGCAAAAGTGTTGGCACACTATGACCCATCTAAGGAACTCGTGCTAGCCTGTGACGCTTCACCGTATGGTGTAGGTGCGGTGCTTTCACATCGTGATAATGGGGTTGAATTCCCACTAGCATTCGCATCTCGAACTCTCACACCTGCGGAGCGAAACTACTCACATCTGGAAAAGGAGGCACTAGCCATTATATTTGGTGTCACACGCTTCAGAGACTACTTGCTATGTCGCAGCTTTATCCTCATCACTGATCACAAGCCACTGGTCGGCATCTTCCGTGAAGATAAAGCAATTCCAGCCATGACTGCTTCACGTATCCAGCGTTGGGCACGCACACTTGGTGCCTACACGTATGCTATTGAGCA
Organism: Amblyomma mixtum; assembly: GCF_055824585.1. NCBI lineage: Eukaryota > Metazoa > Arthropoda > Arachnida > Ixodida > Ixodidae > Amblyomma > Amblyomma mixtum. The sequence goes on along the minus strand of NC_143014.1, from coordinate 255,810,417 downwards.
CCGACCTGGACGTCTCAATAGAAATGCAGATGCCATGAACAGGCTACCACTGGCAGTGCTCTTTGCAGATCCACCTGAACCACCAGAGCTGGTGAATTCAGTCTCAAGCATGGAAAAGCTGACAGTGTCAGTGAAGCAGCTTCAGCGCTACACGAGTTGTGATCAAGCCCTAAGCCAAGTGCTGCTGTGGGTCAAGGACGGATGGCCACAAAGCACCCCGGACAAAGCCCTACAGCCATTCTGGCAAAGACGTGACGAGCTGAACACGTACAGAAATCTCTTGTACTGGGGTAACCGAATCGTGGTGCCTACTCCTGCCCAGAAGCATATCTTGGAACTGCTACACAAAACGCACCAGGGAATGGTTGTCATGAAAGGCATGGCAAGGTCTTTGTTTTGGTGGCCTGGTATGGATGCTGAAATCGAAAAGTGTGCTCGACAGTGTACACAGTGTCGGCAGAATTCTCCAATGCCAGCAAGACTGAGCCAGTGTCATGGCCTGAGCCAACTGAATGCTGGGAACGTGTGCACCTGGACTATGCCGGACCATTTGAAGGTAAAATGCTCCTTGTACTTGTAGACGCCAAGTCAAAGTGGCTTGAAGTTATCATCGTGCCAAGTGCAACAGCGGGAAACACTGTAGAGCATTTGAGGGATATTTTTGCACGGTTTGGGCTGCCAAGGTGCATTGTAACAGACAATGGAACCCCATTTACTGGCCAAGCTTTCCAGGCATTCCTTTCGGAAAATGGCATTAAGCACCTACGGACAGAACCTTTCCATCCGGCATCAAATGGTTTGGCTGAGCGAGCAGTTCGAACTGTAAAGGACGGCCTCAAGAAAACCACGGGTGGAGATCTCAAGCTCCGGCTAGCGAGATGGCTGCTTATGTACCGTAGAGCACCCCGCCCAAATGGAACGTCGCCATCTGAGCTGATGTTGGCATACCCAATGAAAGCGAAGCTGGATCTTTGCATTCCTAGAAGGGAGGAAGAGAGTGCACCCGAGCAGTTGCTGATAGAATCCAAGAGGCATGGCGGAGAGACGAAAAAGGGACCCAAATACAAGAAAGGTGCCAAGGTTGCAGTTCGCAATTTCGGCAGAGGAGCTAAATGGTGGTTGGGCGAAGTTGATGAGCCGAACGGAACTTCGATGGTAACGGTTTCAACCCCTCAAGGAAAAGTTCGCCGTCACAACAACCAAGTGAAAAAGCACTTGGCCACTCCAGCATCAAGTGCAGCGGGTACACCTACAAGCACCGAGGAAGACGTGGCCAGCACCGCAAGCACCTTGGAGGCTGCGGCGATGCCATCTGTGAGACGTTCAACTAGAACTGTTCGCAAGCCCCTACGTTACCGATAACCTTCTTAAGGAAGGAGGAGTGCTGTGTATGTGTATTGAGTGCGTGGCAAGAGATGGCGCCACCATTCCAGCGCCTGTGTGTGCGTGTATTGAGTGCGTGGCACGAGACGGCGACACCGCCCCGAGCGCCCCACCAAGTGCTGTGTGTGTACGGCCAGACGCCGGCCCTGTGTAACGTGTAACCCATGTGAATAAAGATTGCTGTTACGTTATCCCAAAACACAACATCCTAGTTGAAATCAAGAGGAAGAAATGGGCTTGGGCAGGGCATGTAATGCGAAGGCAAGATAACAACTGGTCCTTAAGGGTAACGGAGTGGATTCCAAAAGAAGCCAAGCGTAGCAGGGGACGGCAGAAATGTGGGCGGATGAGATTAAGAAGTCTGCAAGGATACAGTGGCCGCAGCTGGCAAAGGACAGGGTTAATTTGAGAGACATGGGATATACTTTTGCCCTGCAGTGGGTGTAGTCAGGCTGATGATGATGCTAGGCGTGGCTTTGGGAAAATGGTTCGCAATACTAGCTATCAAGGGAAACCAAGCTTTGTTAAAAGTGATTGTTAAAGGATATATGGACTTCTAAAGGCGTTGGATTAGGGGTGACTGAAAGTTTGTGAGGATAGCTGTCACAGTCCATATTTGATTAATAAGTGGAGCCAAGGTGACTGGTATTGCTCTGTCGAATATGTGGTATGCCTTGATCCTCTGTATACGGCGCTCGACATGAATTCTGAGTGAGGCGATTTCTCGTGTTTCCTTGACTTCACTTTCTGTAAACTTCTGATCTTTTAGAAATGGCGTAATATTTAGCTTTACATTTTGCTTAGTTAAGAGGTCTTCAATGCGGAAACCTGTATCGGCCATTACAGAATCACCGTCGTCAAACTCTAGGTCAAGAAACCCACTCTTGATTACACACTCTCGGTCAGAAATAGATCCTGTAAACAAGCCTGACAAAAAGGACACGAGCCCATTAGGTTGCACACCTATTAGTCCTTTAAAAGAGCTGCAAGACTTGTACACTGAATATGTGCTGGACTGGAGGGACAGAGATGATGGCACATCGCACTCAATCTCAGTTGCGTCCAATATAACTCTAGTGGATGCATACTTTTCAGCAAATTCCATAGAGTTTCTTACTATTACCTAGAGGGAAAGCTGGCAGCCCGTCTATGGGAGTTTGCATGGCGACCCCTCGAGACCACTTCAGCCGCCATGGGCGCTCAAAGCATCATGGGGCTTTGAGCTACTTGTTGCGGAACTGCAACTTTTGGCCAAAAAATAATAGAAAAATTAGGCTGTTTGATAACTACAAACGTCCTAATATTCAATATCTTCTCTAATGATTGCAACAAACGAGCAGAAAAGCATTTAAGTGCAAAGTTTTCCCAAAATAAGAGATGACTCGCTCTCCTATTGGCCAAGTAAAGAACACTATAAAAACTAATATTTCGTAATTAACAGGTGCACTTTTAAAAGTAAATATGTTTTCAAAAAAAATGCTGTTGCTTAGATACTTCAAGAAGTTTTTTAATGGCGTTTCGGAAAAGTGAAACCTTTTATTGGCGTCGTGTGTCTATGCGTTTTTACTACTATGGTTTTTGCACACTGCGTTCGCGTGAAAGTCGTCTGCGCACACACGAACAGCGTTTTCGGAATGAAACATCTCAGTAGTGCCACTCCGTGTCCCCGATAAACTACGACTGTCTCGCAACAAGTAGCTCACCGCCCCATGATGCTTTGGGCGTCCATGGTGGCTGAAGTGCAGCGCCGCCAGCTTTCCCTCTAGGTAATAGTAAGAAACTCTATGGCAAATTCTGGCGGCATTGTGGCATCCACTACAGCTCGTGGTGCCCACAGAGGTATTAGACATAACCTGTCGTTCATTAAGTTTAACCAGGCGGTACATATCCTAGAGATTGTAGGCTGTGATACATTAAATCTGTGAGCCAGGTCGGCTTCAAACAGCCCAAGACGCAGTCGCACAAGAACCAAGAACAGTTCGTTCTCTACGGTTAGCTTCCGCTTGCGACCCTTGGAACATTTTGCCTCTCCCTCAATGTCTACACGCAAAATGTTGCAGCCATTCTCTCCTGGATTCAGGAAAAGCAGAAGACCTGTGAAACACTTGTACCCTGGTAACCCAGTATGGAACATAATGTCCTCATCACAGTCCTTGAAACGCTCAACGCAGAAGGCAGATGTTCTTTCTCTTTCTTCGGAAAGCTGACAGGTAAGGTTTTCATTCTCCGCTTGCAGCTGGCGAGAAGCCTCCCTGACTGCTATAAGCTGCTCCTCCAGCTGCGTGCACCTATCCTGAAATTTTGACAAATTTCTTTTTTGCTCCTCTGCAGTGGTGGTGACCCGCTCTAAATCTATGGCTGGGGGATTGGTGGGTGCGTGTTCACATAAATTTCCGTCTTCCTGACCATCACTGCATGCAGCTGCATCCATCTGTGCAGCACAGTTGGCACTGCCTGTCAGCTCCGATGCCTGCACTGCCTGACGTGCTAGCTTCACAGTTCTGTTAACCAGTGGCGGTGCATGCTGTTTTGGTGGCTTTCGCTTCTTTTTCTCTTTAAGAAAGCTGAACACTGATGGCACAGCTGTCTCACGAAGAATCCTGTAGCCACTTACAACACCAGGCACATAGTCGCTTTCATGAAAGTGCTTAGAGCAAACTTTCGTTGACTTGCTGACTTGGAAGTCGGCACCTTCATCCCTCCGGATGGCAATGATCCATTTCTTGACCAATGTTGGATCATTTGGAAAGCGATGAAATGACACCTTAACAAAAAGAAATGAAAGTGACATCATTTAACATTCCATCGGGAAGTTGCATGCGCCAGCATCACAGTTCGCAACATAATATTGCTCTCAGGAAAACCTGCTACAGTCTCGTAACGGCGGAGGCCTTCACAAAAAAACGGCTTGGAAGGGGTACGTGCTGACATGACTGCGTATGCAAACGTGCGAAAAATGCGACGGGACAACATTAATTTAGAGTTCACATTGCGTGAAGGTGCACGTCGCACATGACAAACGTAAACGATTAACGAGACGCAGGCCGGGCGCGTAAAAATCTTCAGAGGCAGTTTTAATGGGTGTTCCTGGCAAGAGCTTGGGTCACAGCAGCCGCAAAAACAAAAACAAAACAGACGTACAGACTGTGTCACACTTTGAGGGGAAACTGCGAGCGCATGGCCGCGCTCTTCGGAGCGCCCGTGCATTCGACATGGCCGCACATAAAACCCAAGCTGATCAGAAAAACAGGGACCTGGATGTGATGCTTCGCATTTTCTGCCTCTTTGGGTTGACGCCACGACGCGGTCCCATCGGACGGAGTAGCGCTCCGAAGAGCCTGGCCATGCGCTGTCTGTACAGAACCGCGCCGCACTCTTTCACCATTGCCATCGTGCAGATTTCGGCAGCCCGTCTCCGTGCCCGGAGCATAACGCTAACCCGCTTTAAAACTTCTCTGTGACCACTCGCTCAGTGCACAAAAAAATGGTCACACTGCCTGCAGTTAAATGTACGCGAGGTCGAGAATCTGTCAGACACCATTCTCAGTTAAATAACAGAATAGTCTTTCGACACTTACCTTGGCTCCATTGTTGTCAGTGGCTCCGCGCTGTTTGCAAAGCGGTACGCAGCAGTGTACCGGCATCTTGCCCCTAATAGGATTGAGCGTTCCGTGTTAACGCGCACGCACGCAACTCAGACCGACCGTTCCCACCGGCTCCGTCTGCTACTCTCGCCCAACACAAGATGGCGGATGTAACTTCAGCCACGTTCACTGGCATTTTCGCATATCCCCTATTGGCAGCCAACCACGGCACGACTAGGGGCCGCCATTGGTTGGCCGAGGATACCGGCTGCCGAGCACTGTCCAATAGACGATATGCGAAATGCGCAGCGCCATCTCTCGGCGCTCCGAGAACTAAGTCCTCCATGTTGGTACGGTAGAGAAAACGAAACCGCTGCCCAGCGTTGGGTTAAAACGGCTGCGCTTCGTTTGAAAAGTAAAATGCCGATGCAGTGTTGCGCTACCGTCTCCACTGTGAAAAGACACTACGATGCGTGCCAGAACTAGGTGCGTTCCAGCTTTTCGCTTTTCTATGTTTTTTACTCCGTCCCAACGTTTTAGTAACACAAAACTCCATGCGAGGTATCATGTGTCAGCACGCGGATCAGTGCGCAGCTTTCGCTTTCTGCGCTGATTTTTGAGAAATCTCTCGGGGTGATTTGCGTTTAAATTAAGATAAGGGCCACAGCCTTTGTTGTCTCTGATCAAAATTAGAAGCCGATTTCGTGCATTTATCAACTCTCCGGTCGGGCGTGAATACCTGAACAACGTAATAGAGAAGATAATTTTTTTGAGCGGGCCAATCGCTCGTGCCGTGGCGAAATAAGTTCACTCGAAGAACTATATGCCGATTACTGCTTAGTTTGGTACGTGTTCAGTTAAGTTTTTCCCGTGTTCAATTAGTTTTAGAAGGGCGAGCTAACTCTCTGGACCATATACGCATATGTTATGCGCGTAAGCAGTCTTTGTGAAGCAATACACCCTACGTATAAAAACTGAGGTGCGAATGCTTTATTTCTTGAGGATTCATATACCTTCGATATCTGCGGCGACGAAAATCTAAAAAAAAAGAAGCGAATAATATAGCTACTTTATTATGAAGGAGGGACGCATTTCTAAGCTAGAAAGTACGTGCAACAGTGTTCTGAAAACACTTCAGGCCTGCAGATTTTATTATCGTTGTGGCAAGCTCCAACAGCTTGCTTCGCAACAAAGCCATTTGTCCAAGTTTGGGAGTAAGCTAATTAAGTTTCGGAAGCAACCAAACATGCTAATTTCGCCCCTGCACACACAGCTTGACCAGCGTATCGAGTCCGTGCATGCACCTACAGCTGTAGCATCTTTCTCTAAGCAAGCCGCCGCGGTGGTTCAGTGCTTATCTGAAAAAAAAAAGCTGCGTCTTTGCTTACAATATTTTGAATTACATGTGCATGCCTACTTTCCTCTTGTTAATGTCGACTGACTGCGTCTTAAGCAGGACGCGGTTTCAACGAATTGTGGCGAAAATCAACCGACGCCGGGCTCTGAAACGGTGACGTTGAAAACCGCGGATGCGCATTGTACATTACAGTAAAGGAATCGAATTACGCAGCTGGTCGAGGGTCTTGTGTGATTATACTGCAATGCAGGAAGCTCCTGGCGTCGGCGCGAACGAAAGTTCGCACTGTCACAGAAGTTTGTCAACACACGTGCGCACTGACCGCAAAATAACCGCTCGCTACCCTACCTGATGAATTCGCGTCCACCTGGGAATAAAATAGTCATGATAATGCGTGATGCTTGAACTGGTGCTTTAATGCGAGCATTAAAACGACAACAGCACACGGTCACGGTTCGACTTTCCAACCCACTTTCGAGTGCCGATTATTGCGATCATCAGCGCCAGACTTCAAGCGAAGCTGAGGACGCGGCAGGAGTAAGCTGGCGCTTATTGAAAGCACCTACATTTGGTCAAAGATCAGCTGTGAAAACAACGCAGCAGCTGAAGCTTGCCTGTTGAAATTCCACTCGCAAGAAGAAAGTACGCATAGCAAACGATGCACCAGAGTTCGACGAGCTCGACCGAGCCAAGATGGAACCCGGAAGTTGTGGGCGCGGTGTTGCCAGACCGCCAAGCAATTTCGCACATCGTCTATTGCTTACCGATGGTCGGCAGTCGACCAATTTCACTTGGGTACTCGCGCCAAAATCAGTTGGGGACAACTGCATTTTGGTGTCACTCGACGAAACCACGGACGCTGGCTGACGGTATGTGGCCACATCATCGTAATATTGAGCCCAGAGAAAGCAGAACAAGCAATCCGGCTCAATGCAAATGTTCTTGAAAAGGTGAGCCGTTCAACGGTAGGGCATTTTTTCACTCCATCTCTGGAGCTTCTTTGGCCAGGTAATATTCAGTATGAGTCGATACTTTCGCTTGTTACTGATGGTGCATCCTACATGTACAAGGCAGGAAAGGGACTGGCGTTTTTATATATAACGAGATGGTTCACCTGACCTGCGCTGTTCATGGAATGCAACGTGTCGCCGCATGTGTCCAGCTCTCTTTTCTCCAAGTGGACAAGTCAGTATCAAGCACAAAACATGTGTTTCTTAAATCTCCGTCAAGATTTTCTATTTTCTGCGCCGCAGCACCTGACATTCATCTGCCCCCAAAGCCTGTTTTTACTCGATGGGGAACATGCATAAATGCAGCCGTATATTAGGTACGGCACTTAGAAGCGGTGAAATCTCTTTGCGGAAATCAAGAATGACGCTGCATGTGTGATCAAAGCAAGGGCGATGTTCGAAGAGGCGTGCTTGAAAAAGAACTTGACGTGATCAGTGCAAACTTAACATTGATGGAAAGGATGACGAAGTTGGAAAAGGCCGGAATAGATGAATCATTGAAGGAAGTCAAAGAAGTACAAGCTGTGCTTCAGAGTTTGGAACAAAACGGCGCTACTGCTTCTACGGAGATGCAACAATTGGTAGAAAAAAATAGAGGTGTAGAAACAATTTTCCAAATCAGAGACCTTCTACGCGGAGACGATACAGTCACATCTCTTGAAGACCTCAGCGCCTATAAACTCTCATGTTTTAGGTTCACACCACTAACTTCATGAGTCGTCAAAAGAAGGTTTTCAAACTACAAAGCTATGCTTAGGGAAAACCGAAGAAGCTTCAAGTTCGGAAACCTGAGAATGTGTTTTATTGTGGCGTGCTTGAATTGAGGACTGTGTACGCTGCGTGCCTGGGTGACAGATCTTGTACTAATAAATAAAGGGCATTACTGAAAGCGGCCATTTTTGCTTTATAGCGCCTTTTTCAGTATATTTTAGAGCCTAGATGCCTGCCTATTTCGGGGTTCTTTAGAGCCTAAATTTCCGGGACCTAGCTATTACTGTCTGAACGTGTAGTGTTTCTTTTATGCGATGCATAGAGTTTCTTACTATTACCTAGAGGGAAAGCTGGCAGCCCGTCTATGGGAGTTTGCACGGCGACTCCTCGAGACCACTTAAGGCACCATGGGCGCTCAAAGCATCATGGGGCGGTGAGCTACTTGTTGCGGAACTGCAACTTTTGGCCAAAAAATAATAGAAAAATAAAGCTGTTTGATAACTACAAACGTCCTAACATTCAATATCTTGTCTAATGATTGCAACAAACGAGCAGAAAAGCATTTAAGTGCAAAGTTTGCCCAAAATAAGAGACGACTCGCTCTCCTATTGGCCTAGTAATGAACACTATAAAAACTAATATTTCGTAATTAACAGGCGCACTTTTAAAAGTAAATATGTTTTCAAAAAAGATGTTGTTGCTTAAATACTATAGGAGGTTTTTTAATGGCATTTCGGAAAAGTGAAACCTTTTATTGGCGTCGTGTATCGTCGCGTTTTCACTACTATGGGTTTTGCCCACTGCATTCGCGCGAAAGTCGTCTGCGCACACACCATGGAGGAAATCTTCCTCCATGGCACACACGAGTCGAACACACGAACAGCGTTTTCGGAATGAAACGTCTTAGTAGCGCCACTCCATGTTCCTGAAAAATTACGACTGTGCCGCAACAAGTAGCTCATCGCCCCATGATGCTTTGGGCGTCCATGGTGGCTGAAGTGCAGCGCCGCCAGCTTTCCCTCTAAGTAATAGTAAGAAACTCTATGATGCGATGTATGCATGTCTAATTGCCTTGATTTCGTAAAAGCATGTTATCGTCAATTCCCTTGTAAATATATTGAATGGCATCAGGCAGAGTCCCTGCAGTCCTCACAAATCAGTTTTTCTTTTGCACATTAATGACATGCTAAGCTGTAGAAATATTTCACACATTGTGTATTTTGTGTGACTTATAGCATCCTCGATCGCCCGCACCGGTGCGCACCGGGTCGCCTTGGTGCGCACCTTCCATCCTCGATGAACTGCACCGGTGCGCGCCCGCGGTCCTCGATCACTGGAAGCGCACCCTACTGGGTCAGTTTTTCGTTGCCCCGACTCGCACCCGGAAAGTCGGCGGTTCGCAAGGGTGCAATCCCGGCAAGCATTGCGGGACGCGTGCTGCGGACAAGCCGCCTTTAGCCGTACACCGTGGTCCATACTATCGTGCTCGTGTCTGCGCACAGACTCACGCGATAAAGCAGAGAATACGGATGGTTGCCGCTATTGATGAACTGCTGTCAAGTTCGTCTGATAGCGAGTATGACATGATAATCGACTTGATAGGCTAAACACGGCGATGAACGGCCGAAAATTCGTTTATCGGGTCGTCAGGCGCCTCGCCGATACGATACCGGAGTGAGCGTCTGTTTACATTGCACTGTTTGGCCTTTGACATGTGAAATATGTGATTTATTTGCGGTTCCGAAAGCATTTTCGAGTGAGCAGAAGCGTGTGACCGGTGTTGTGGTTTACAATCAAATGTACGCGCTAGAAGAAAGGCACCCTAAAGGCGGCGCTGCATGCACAAGCTCCTCCGGGGTGCATCATTTGTCCTCGATGTTGACCCTCGCCGGTGCGCCACCGCCGCGGTGCGCAGGGAACCGCGCCGGTTTCGGGGCGCACCTGGTGCGAGGTGATCGAGGACGCTATTAATAGTCCATATGCAAAACTGCTTGGTCATCTGTCAATATTGGGCACCGGAAGTCCGGTCTCCATCTTGGTTGCGGCGAGTGTTGAGCCGCAAGCCTGTTGTTTGCATTGTTTGCAAGAGTTGTTTGCATTTGAGCGAAAGTTTTTACGATGGCAAGTCCTCTCGTCACATACCAGCCGCTATGCATTCCGAGTCGGAGCAGCTCAGGTTGGACGACGGATTTGACCGTCGTTCCGCATATTTCGGAGCGCACATTAGGATGGCTGTGCGACTAGAAAGGCCCCTCTGCGCAAGAAAGCGTACAGCTTTGCCATCGAGGCCTACTGTTCGCCGTCATCGCTTCGCACGAACGCGTGTGACTTGGGGTAAGCAACTTTTTGCTGTAGTGTTGCTGTAGCGCTCTAGGCGTACTCTGCGAACGGCGTCTGACGGCAGCCTTGCCCTGGCGCTCTGTACTCTTCCATTACACGCACACCCACATTCGTACCTCGCTCATTTGATATGGAAGTTTCGTCGCAACCGAATAGTGGGGGCTTCTCTTTCTTCGTTTCAAGGAGCGTTTGTGGGCGGAAGCAACAAGCTCGAGTAACGTTATGTTGATAAGATGAGACCGGTTTCTATATGTTGAAGGGGCGGACGCCGAATCGCCGCAGAAACATTTTGCGAAACAGACGCACCGATACACAATCGAACGGCCGCGTGCCCAGAGCGGTGCATATTGCCTTGCAAATCGGTTCTCGCAGTTTTCTCTCACCCGCCGCGGTGGGTTAGTCAGCGAAGGCTCTCTGTTGCTATGTGCGAGATTGAGGGATCGAGTCTCGCTCGCGGCGGCTTCGTTTCGATAGAGGCGAAATGCAAAAACGCCCTTGTACATTTACTTGCGTTCTAGGGCACGTTAAACAACCGCAGGTAGTCTAAATTAATCCGGAGCACTCCACTGCGGCGTGCCTTGGTGGTTGCGGTACCCAAAGCCCCAGGATTTTTTTTAGTTTCATCTCGTGATTTTTCGTGTGGTTACGTTACCTAGATAGAAACACTCAGAAAAGCGTTTATTGATTGTTAGAACCAGTTTTAATTGCAGCTTTAATCATGAAACAAACACTGGCCGTAAGATCTTTATGCAAGAGTTGTATCTTATATGCACTGAGATGTCTTTGTTCTTGGGCACTCTCCCATCAGTGCACATACCAGTGTTATAGGATAAGCTTTGAACTTCATGAGTACCACAGCACTGTTCTGGATTTTCTTTTCAGACTTGGTATCGTCCACGTACATTGCACATGTTTCCGAAGTCAAAAGAAAAGTGGCCGTCCCTACAATGTGCAGCTGTCTTTTCACACTGCCACTGGCGTGCCTCGTACCACTACCTGCGAATGCCCAGCAGGAAAGAGTGGAGCCTGCAGTCATGTCCTTGCAGCAGTACGCCTGCTAGCCCTGTTGAAGCAGCAGGAATTTGCAGAGCCACCACCGGAGCTTGCCTGCACAGAGCTTCCTCAGCAGTGGAGACGCCCAAGACAGAAAGGCATCAAGCCTGCCAGTGTTCTTGACGTGGACTGGCGAGCCCCACGGGAAGGCAGTAAGCAGTTGCCAGTGACTGCTCGCCTTTTGGATGCAAGCTTGGACTACCAAGACGAAGCTAGCCAAGTAGCCGCAATCCAGTCACTTGGTACAGAGCTGGAGGCACTGGGCGACCTTCCTTTTGCCGCTGTCTTGCGGGGTGTGCAGGTTCCACTGGTGAAGACAAAGGCAGGTCTTGCTCCAGTAGACTCGCCATTGACCTACCAGCAGTCGGACAGTCCGCATGATTTCAAGACTTGGTTGTCATCAACCATAGCCCCTGGTGCAGGCACCAGTTGTGCTGTCCCACGACTGCAGCTTTTCTCTGATGCAGTGCCGCACACATTTCCTGCTGTCTTCACAGCTGACGAATAACAAATCCTGATGTTAGCACATTAGTTGTTGCTTTCGTTCACTGCATTTACAGGGTGCTTTTGCAGGTTTGCCATGTGTTTATGGTAGAAAAAGTGTTATTTGTTTGTCCAGCATATAGCGAGTGCTTTTTACATATGACAGTAAGCATGCTTGTTGAAATGCTTCTGCTGTCCTAACTATGCATTAGTGCTTACTGTCTATTTACATTCAGGTCTGAGTGATTAAGAGCACATATTGAGCACCATGTCTGGTAAATATTTAACATTCGTTGACGAGGCCTTGCTGGCACTTACACACCATCTACATGCCAGGTCACGGAAAGTGTTGCTACTGATCTTGTTAAAAGGTTTAAAATGTAACCTCCAGAAGTTCACTGGCTGTGATAGCACCATCCAGGCTGCAAGGCCATTTAGTCTGGCGATGGGCATCTGCTGTGATAGTGTTCAAAGCATGCATGTCTGACTATACTATACATTTAGACCTGCTGCTCTTAATTGCTGGGCATAAAGTGCTCTTTATCTCATGAACTGGTTCACGGGAACGATTACTGTTTAAAATATTCTCGTCTCCTATGTGCACAGCTAAACCTGCTCACCTTATTGACTGATTCACAGCCAGCTGCATGTTCTTGCTCTTTTTTTGTTGTAGTTTCCGGTTTTTTATTGGTGCAATTTGTCATTCATATAATGTGCACTGAAAGTAATGAGCATCGGTCAGAGCTCACCTAGCTGCCATATTACTTTCGACGAGTGCCAGGGGCAGTCGTACAGGGTAAAGAACCAGCATGGGGACCGGAATTTTAACATGTTTATTTACCAACCATAGTAGTAGCAATGTTAAGCCATGCAATCATCCCTTTGCTAAATGCACTGTAGCTTCATAATTCACCAAAAATACCAGTTGGTGGTGAAAGTGAACCTACATTTCGTAATGAAGCAGCACTTCTCTTTGACTGGTTGTGGGTGTGTACTTTCCCTTTACAGCCAAGATTGACCATCAGTTCATGGCTCGTGTTTTCTCTCAGAATGAAGTGCTTGAGAATACTAAGCCGTGAAGCATGCCGCATGTTTGCACAGCCAACAGTTCGAACTTTCTGTTGCCATGGTCGTGGCCAAATACTGTACAGTGATAATTACGATGCCTGAGACACAGGAAGTTTTATTTCTCCTGCCCCATCCCTTGTAGATGGTCTAGTGTAAGGTGGTGTCTTGTTAACACTTCATAGAATAGGCCAAAAATTAAAATAGCTCTGCAGCATGATATAACAACACAAACAGCCGTACGGCGGCTCACACAAGGCATGAAAGATGTCTGGCTTGCAGCAAATTGTGAAAATTTCAGTTTGGCCATTGAATCGATCAAGTCAAGTCAAGTCAGCTTTATTCCAGACATGTAAAGAAAATCACATGGTTGTGGAGGAGGGAAAAAAAGCCGCAATATTGCGGCTTGACAACGTTCCCTTCCCCCTAACTACATCGGCGGCAGGGATAATGAAACCATATAGAGCATAGATACAAAGCACTTAGTTCACAATTTGAACAGAAAACAAAAGAAATCGAAAAAATAAGAATGTACGGTTTATCCGCAACCAGAAAAGCAATCAACATAATATATCTTAGATCACATACAAAAGGAAAATACATTTCAAAGCAAACACATTCCAATACAAAGAGCAATCAAGGCATCGCAAAGGCAAGACTAGCAAATATTATAAAAATAAAGTTTTCATAAAAATAAAGTTTTCATCTGTTTGTTCGAAGGCAAACGAGCGGAAGAGCTTGGCAGGTGAAATTGATTAAGCAAAGTAGGTAGGGCATAATTTAGTGTCTGAAATCCGTAATTAGTGCGAGGACGTGGAACATGCCAAACTTCATGATGGCGAGTTAGATGGGAGTGCGTATTTTCGCGCAAATTGATCGTTTCTTCTAAGAACGGCATTCGACGTTCGGACAAGGCTTTGTACAGTTGGAGGAGGTGAAAATCATAAAACGAGGAAACTTTAATTATATTATATTTTGAGTATAAAGGCCGAGAAGACGAAAAAGAAGGCACATTTGCTATTGCTTTCAGCGCGGTTTTTTGTACCGTTAACAGCTTGTTTCTATTGGTGGCTGTAGTGCTGCCCCAGATTAAGTTACAATATCTTATATTTGATTCGAACAGTGCGATATACAAAAGAAGCTTGGTTCTCTCAGGTAGCATATATTGCAGTTTTCTGTTTTCTAAGAATTCCGACTGTACGAGACAACTCGGTCTGTAGATGCTCAATATGAGCATCCCACAGCATGTATTCATTAAAGTAAACACCCAGGGATTTGACTACCTTAGCTATTTCTATTTCATTCACCCCCAATTTCAGAGGATTTTCTGTGTTATAATTCATGTTTTTGGCTCTGAAAAATACAGCTTTTGTTTTACTTGAGTTAACTAAGAGAGAATTTTTGACAGACCACAGATGCAGTTTATCCAAGACTTCATTTCCTTTTGCCACTAAGCCATTTACGTCGGAGCCAGTTAAAAAGAAACTGGTGTCGTCTGCATACATTACATATTCAACTTCTTTATCTATATTTATTAGATCGTTAATATATATATTGAATAGCTGAGGACCCAGTAAGCTTCCCTGGGGAACTCCATGTTTAAGAGGCTTGTAAGCAGAGTGAAAATTATCAACAGTGACAGACTGTTCGCGGTTACTGAGGTAATTGGAAATTAAATTAAGCATCTTATCTCTAATACCGTATGCAGAAAGTTTTAAGAGAAGGGTAGTATGGTTTATTCTGTCAAAGGCTTTTGAGAAGTCTACAAATATTCCTAAAGTGATCATTTTGTTCTCGATGTTCGTGAGAATGAATTCTTTTTGTCGGAGCAGCGCCAGTTCGGTAGATGAGTGCTGCCTAAATCCGAACTGTTTCATTGTAATGACATTATATTTTTGAAGGAAATCAGACAGGCGTACAAGAATTATTCGCTCTAAGCCCTTGTAAAATATTGGCAAAATAGATATAGGCCTATAATTATTGAGAACACCTTTAGAACCGCCTTTGTGTAAGACAATCACTTTTGTCTTTCTCATTTTAAAAGGAAATACACCTGTATGTAGAGCTAAGTTATAAATGTGAGCTAAAATTGGACAAATAATATCTATAACATACATAACTGGTTGCATTTTAATTCCAAATGGGTCTTCACATTTACTAACTTTCATACGCCTGAAGGCTGACAATACCTCCGTGTCGTCACACGAAGTAAGGAAGAGATTATTGGACTTATAATTGCCTATGTAATCAATAGCATTAGGATCATGTCCAGAATCTACAAGCGAAACGAAGTAGTCATTGAATTTGTCAGCTAGGTGTTTACCGGTAAATGTTTTGTTATCAATAGTTAAACTGCTAGGCACATTAGATTGCTCCTTACACAACAGTGTGTTTAGGCTTTTCCAAACGATCTTTTGATCTTTGATGCCATAAAATAGGTTGATGTGGTAGTCATTTTTCGCTTTCTTTAGGACAGCATTTAGTGTATTCCGATGTCGTTTGAAGACTAAGACATTTTGCATGCTCACATTAGCGTCATCTTATGCACTTTTACGAGTAAAAGTCGAAATAGGCTGGATGTGCACCAAGCAGGATTACTGAGAACTGCTGAAAATCAATAAAGTGCAGACTTGCGTGAAATACATAATACTGCTTTTCTTTCCTAGCACCTTCAGCTTGCTCCTGAGGAAGCCCAGGACCTAGACGCAAATACCAGGCAGCAGGCACTGAGCGACAAGTGGCACTCAGCACGACGACACCGCCTCACAGCATCTACCTTTGGCAAGGTCATGAGGCGAAAAGAATGGACAGAGAAAGGTTTAAGGAATCTCTTGGACCCAAAAGATCTGTCCCGGGTACGGGCTATACAGTATGGAAAAAAAAACGAGTCTGCTGCAGCGGAGCGGTATGCCACTACAATGAGAGCTACAGCACACAACGTGACCCTGCAATATTGTGGCCTTGCTGTGCACCCTGGCTCTCCATGGCTGGGTGCAAGCCCGGACAGGTTGGCCTTTGACCCCGAAGAAGGCACCTATGGTGTCATAGAGATTAAATGCCCTTACTCTTTGAAAGACAGTGAAGCTGACACTGTACCTACAAAAAACTTTTGTCTTGAATTTGTTAATGGTACACCTCAGCTCAAGAGAGATGATGAATATTTTTATCAAGTATTAGGACAGATGGCTGTCACAGAATGCAAATGGGCAGACTTTGTTGTGTTCTCAGAAAAGTGGATGGCTGTGGAGCGCATTTACTTCGATCAAGGGAAGTGGGACAATGTTAAGTCACAGTTGGATGAGTTCTTTTTCAGTACTGCTCTGCGTTACTTTGCTGCTCGCGACACTGCTGTGGTGTGAGAATTCTGAGAATGTGTTGTACTGAAATTGCATTCGTCTATGGTTTGACCATTCGTTTTTCTTCATTGTAGTGATCTACACATATTGCACCTAGTGATTTTTTGTATGTATGGCTTCCTTTGTATAACTGTCCATTCCTTATCTTGTCTTTTGATCACCCATTGTATATTTTTGCATTTCCTGAATAAATAAAATAAAGTCACGCGAAAGCTAATTTTAAGTAACTCTTGTTGAAAGCAGGTTTTGTGGTATAGAATAAAACGGTTTGTTTTTGGGCTACTTGGTGAAACATATTGTAGTGCTGAATAGGGGCAAGAAAAAAAATTGGACAGATGCTCACTTATTGATTTCTTGAAATTTCATCAAACTAACAGAGGCATGCCTGCATAGTCTGCAAGCCTACGTTTTGTGGCCACTTCCCAAACAAAACGAGCCGAAATTCCAAACGCGATGATGGCACCAGCCCTTTTAAGAAGCAAAATTTTGGTCATTCTTCTCAGTGCTTAGTGATCGCTTTCATGAGTGTGACCCATCAGTAAAGCACGGTAAATTTAGTGCATCACTGTAGTTTCTCTTTATTACACTTGTTTTTCGTACAGGATTGCACAGAATCTGTTGTCATAATACTCTAGTCCTTGTGCCCTCTCCTGATTGCTGTGGTGAGGGAAGTTTCTGCACCTGTGCTATCTTGCTGTATGGTTTGATGCAGCATTTATAGAGGTCATCCTCTAAGTTATTCACACATTAGCTATGGTGGAAGTGCCAGCTGTTGCGTGCTTGGTTGTGAAGGTTTGCTCAAAGGGCTTTGAAAGTTTGTGAGAATAGCAGCCACAGTCCAGATTTGATTTATTATGGGAGCCAGTGTGAGTGGGATCGGCCGGTCAAATATATGGAATGATTTGACCCTTCTTATTCTCCTTTCTACATGGACCCTCAATGAAGCAATCTCCTTAGTTTCTCTGACTTGTTGTTCAGAGAGGGCATTCCTGTGCAGAAATGGTGGAATGATCAGCTTCACATTTTTGCTTGCCAAAAGGTCCTCAATCAAGAACCCCTTGTCTGCCATGACGGAATCATTTCTGTCAAACTTGAGGTTGAGAAATCCACTTTTCAGTATGGCCTCCCTGTCTGAGATAGAACCTGTGTAGAGCTCTGACACAAAGCTCACTAAGCCGTTTGGTGAAACACCAATGAGGCCTTTAAAAGTATTTGAAGACTTGTAAGTAGAGTAGGAGCTTGATTGGAGAGAAAGTGAGGAGGGCACCTCACACTTTATCTCTGTTGCATCCAAAATAACTCTTGTTGTTGGATACGTGCTGAATGCTGCAGGCATTGTTGCATCTATAACAGCTCTTGACACCCAGAGTGGTAGTTTGCAGAGTCTTATGCACATGAAGTTAATCCATGACACACATATGCGTGACACTGTTGACTGAGTGATCCCAAATCTGTGTGCCAGGTCATGCTCGAAGAGGCCGAGACGAAGCCTTACAAGTGCGAGGAACAGCTCATTCTCTGCTGTCAGCTTCCGCGGTCGGCCTCCGCTGGCTTTGATGCCAGCATTTCTCAAAACATTACTCCCATTCTTTCCGGGGTTGATGTAAGTCATCAATGCCAGGAAGTGCTGGTATGATGGTATTCCTGTGTAAGCAAGAAAGTCCCCATTTGAGTGTTTAAAACGGTCAATGCAAAGCTTGTTCTAATTTCTTTTTCTTCAAGACGTGCAGCGAGGCGGCGATTTTCTTGCAGACATAGGTGCATATCCGTCTTCGTCTGGAGCAGCTGCTCCTGGAGGACTTCACATTTATACTTCAGACTGCGGGCAGGGCACTTTTTCTTATTTCTTTTTTAAGCCCAAACTAATATCTGTCTATTTCATTGCCCTGTGTGGCAACCACACCTTTGAGACGTTCCACTTCATTGACAGGCTCACCACTACTTAATAAACAGGTTGTACCAGAAGCAGGTGGACAGCTGGCAGTGCCTCCCTCTTTTTCATGTGCTTCAAACTCTAAAGCTGCTACAGATGATCGATCAGTAGACTGGTCACCAAAAAATCCTGCTTCACTGTCTTCTACAGCCAGTGCTTGAGCAACAGATAGATCTGAAATCTCACGTGCCTTTGGAGAGGCACTCGGTGTCCGCTTCTAGGGTGACTTGCGAAGCTGTTGCTTTTTGCCAAAGCTGAACACACTGGGGCAGGCTGTTTCTCGCAGTAAGTTGTTGCCGCTGAATACACTGGGAATAAAGTCTGATGGCAGGAAATGCCTTGAACACATTCTTGTGCATTTTGTAACTTTGAAGTGTTTCCTTTCGTCGCGCTTGATGGCGATGATCCACTTTTTGTATAATGTGGCATCCCTTGGGAAGCGATGATATGAAACCTGGAAGTTTCAAAAGATTTACATGTAAGTAAAACCTACATCAACAAATAATTCATCAGTAACCCATATGTGCAATACATGACTACTGTGACCTGCGCGCGACAGTTAAAATACTTCGGACAACAAACATAGTTTTACTGCAACGGTGCAAGTGTTTGTTACCAGGCTGCATATCCGTCAAGCGGGCACTTTCGATCGCGGTTTTTCGCGATACGGATATTGCGATCGGCCGCAATCGTAGGCGATCGTGTTGTGCGCTAGAGCTCGGCAAATTCAGTGCGGTTCGGTTAGTTGGTCCACAGTGATCACGATCGGAAGTCCCCGTGTGCCACCGGCGCGAGAATGTGCGCCCATCGCTTTATCCGCACTATCCGGCATCTCAACCGCAGCGCGATTAATGCCGAGCGAAGCATTAATGCAGTCCTTTTGACCACTGGCTTACAAGAGCGAGCGCCATGTCCCTAATATTCACAGCCTCTGCACATTCACAGCATCTGAATTTGCTCCAACGACAAGGCTGTTGCCACGGCTGAGGGTAAACAAAAAAGGTCGGCAGACAAACACCGCGGGGTTAACGTGAGAAAGAAAGGAAGCCTTTCAAAACTTTCACTAACATCAGTTAAGGTACAACACGTTACTTCTCTAACAGGTAAAGTCATTTGTAGTTAACTCGAGGTTATCTTTTTTCAATGAGACGACTATTAATAAGGGTACGTCCGATGTTTCCCTACCTCTCAGGCACGGATTATGCGTGTGCGAAAGCAAATACCACGCACCTTGTTACCGCCTGGATCCTTGGGTCCTCGCTGTTTACACCGGGGGACACAGCAGTGCGTCGGCATTTTCGCTATATGATGTGGGTCGATCAGCGGATGACCAGCGGATTGTGAATCCGCGCGGGCCTTGCGCAGGCTCCGCTTGGACCGCTTCCCATAGAGTAATGCCAGTTATGCCACTTCCTCGCCGCAACCAAGATGGCGGACCTAACTCTCAGCTTGTAAACGAGATGGCGCTGCGCATTTCGCATATGGTCTATTGCAACGTTACTAGAACCAACTCAGTTTCACAGCTCTGCCCGGAGAGCTGTCCCAAGTGGCGGTCGCGCGAACTAGTGGCGCTGCGATCGAGCCTTGCTCCCTCGTCGCCGCTCGGTGCGGCTCGCTGGCCCTGCTGCGCCCTTTTTAAAGAGCGCTCGCGACAGCCGTTTTGTGTCGTCTGCTTCTCGGTTAATTTTAAGGCGAAAGCCTTCAATGCCTCATACTGTCGTTAGCAGCCGTGTCGGCAGGTGTGTCCGCATTTCGGCGTCACTACTTAAAAAAAACTGTCGAGGCTGAGAATCGAACCACGGCCTTTGACATTTGAAGTCACTAACTACTCATTTGGCATTTGAACGAATCATTAACAACTCATGACGAGTTAGCCATGATTGATGGCAATGACTGGTTAATGAATAACTAGTCATGGCTAACCAATCATGACTAACTAGTCATGAGTGATTAATGACTGGTTAGTCATTAACATTTGTCATTAGTCATTAACATTAACATTTGAAGTCACTAACTACTCATTTGGCATTTGAACGAATCATTAACAACTCATGACGAGTTAGCCATGATTGATGGCAATGACTGGTTAATGAATAACTAGTCATGGCTAACCAATCATGACTAACTAGTCATTCATGACTAACTAGTCATGAGTGATTAATGACTAACCAGTCATTAATCACTCATGACTAGTTAGTCATGATTGGTTAGCCAGACATGACTAGTTCTTCATTAACCAATCATGACTGGTTTGTCATCGCTGGTTAGTCATGACTAACTAGTCATTAACCAGTCATGGCTAGTAATGACATGTTAATGAATAACTAGTCATGGCTAACCAATCATAACTAACTAGTCATGAGTGATTAATGACTTAGTCATTAATCACCAATCATGACTAACTAGTCATGAGTGATTAATGACTAGTTAGCCATGACTAGTTATTCATTAACCAGTCATTACTAGTTATGACTGGTTAGTTAGTCATGGTCAGTCATGACTGGTTAGCCATGACTAACCATGACTAATGACACATTAGTCATGACTGGTTAGTCATTAACCAGTCATGACTAGTTATGACTGGTTAGTCATGACCAACGTTACTAGAACCAAGTTCTAGTAATGTTGGTCATGACTAGCTAGTCTTTAGCCAGACATGACTCATTAACCAATAACATCATTAACCAATCATGACTAGTTGGTCATGACTAGCTAGTCATTAACCAGTTATCAATTAACTAGTCATGATTAGTTAGTCAATAACCAATCATGACTAATTAGTCATGCTTGGTTAGTCATGACTAGTTAGTCATTAAACAGTCATGACTGGTTAGCCATTAAGCAATCATGACTAGTTAGTCATTAACCAGTCATGACTAGTTATGACTGGTTAGTCAGAACTTGTTTGTCATCGCTGGTTAGTCATGACTAGCTAGTCATTAACCAGACATGACTAGTTCTTCATTAACCAATCATGACTGGTTTGTCATTGCTGGTTAGTCATGACTAGCTAGTCATTAACCAGACATGACTAGCTAGTCAATAACCAATCATGACTAGTAAGTCATGGGTCAAGTCATGACCCAATTAGTCATGACTAGTTAGTAATTAACCAGTCATGGCTAGTCATGACTAGTTAGCCGTTAGTCATGAGTGGTTAATCATGACTAACCATGACCACTTACTAATTAGTCATGACTTGTTAATGACCAGTTAGTCATTAACCAGACATTAGTAGTTATGACTGATTAGTCATGACTAGTCATGACTGGTTTGTCATGACTAGCCAGTCATTAACCAGACATGACTAGTTCGTAATTAATCAATCATGACTAGTTATTCATGGGTCATGAGTAATTAGTCTCGACCCAATTTGTCATGGCTAGCCAAACCAAGTCGCCCCATAGCCGCCTCGTGTGTGCCAACGGCCGTGCGCCCAAAGTTGCGTGGAAAGGCTTTCGCCTCGCGCACTTTAGATCGTCAAAGTGGCCCCTGAATTTTTTGTTAGTATTTTGTGACATCCAGCCTCTTCATGTTGACCTGCTTTGCACCGGGATGCAATAGCGGGTATCCCAACGATGACTGCAGGGACAGTCGTTTCAGCGTTTTTGCAATTTTTTCACAATATTAACAGCCTAATTTCGCATCACACAAACGTGCTCTCCAAGATAACACGCAGCTTCGAAGCAAAAGCTGCCGTAATGGAAGTATTATTTTACTGCAGCCATGTAGAGCGCGAATGCAGCTCGCCAAAACCTCATATGTGCCGGCCGCTCCACGCTTCCGCGCTGCGTGTAGCAGACTCGCCCGGCAGGGAGCAAGACTCGTCTGCTGCGCCGTTAGTTCTAGTGACCGCCGCTTGGGACACTCTTCTCCGCTGGGCGGTATGGGGAGCTGTGAAACTGAGTTTGTTCTAGTAACGTTGGTCTATTGCAACGTTACTAGTAACGTTGGTCTATTGTGCATTACATTTTGTGGATGTTTCCTGGATGCAATAACTGCCTAGGGCCTAATAGGTCCTATTGGTTAATCTAATAGACGATATGCGAAATTGCTTGGCGGTCTGGCAACACCGCGCCCACAACTTCTGGTTTCCATCTTGGCGCGGTCGAGCTCGTCGAGCTGGTGCATCGTTTGCTATGCGCACTTTCTTCTTGCGAGTGGAATTTCAACAGGCAAGCTTCAGCTGCTGCGTTGTTTTCACAGCTGATCTTCGACCAAATGTAGGTGCTTTCAATAAGCGCCACCTTACTCCTACCGCATCCTCAGCTTCGCTTGAAGTCTGGCGCTGATGATCGCAATAATCCGCACTCGAAATTGGGTTCGAAAGTCGAGCCGTGACCGTGTGCTGTTGTCGTTTTAATGCTCGCATTAAAGCACCAGTTCAAGCATTACGCATTATCATGGCTATTTTATTCCCAGGTGGACGCGAATTCATCTGGTAGGGTAGCGAGCGGTTATTTTGCGGTGAGTGCGCACGTGTGTTGACAAACTTCTGTGACAGTGCGAACTTTCGTTCGCGCCGACGCCAAGAGCTTCGTGCATTGCAGTATAATCACACAAGACCCTCGACCAGCTGCGTAATTCGATTCCTTTACTGTAATGTGCAATTCGCTTCCGCGGTTTTCAACGTCACCGTTTCAGAGCCCGGCGTCGGTTGATTTTCGCCACAATTCGTTGAAACCGCGTCCTGCTTAAGACGCAGTCAGTCGACATTAACAAGAGGAAAGAAGGCATGCACATATAATTCAAAATATTGTAAGCAAAGACGCCGCTTTTTTTTTTTTTCAGATAGGCACTGAGCCACCGCAGCGGCTTGATTAGAGAAATATGTTACAGCTGTAGGTGCATGCACGGACTCGATACGCTGGTCAAGCTGTGTGTGCAGGGGCGAAATTAGCATGTTCGGTTGCTTCCGAAACTTAATTAGCTTACTCCCAAACTTGGACAAATGGCTTTGTTGCGAAGCAAGCTGTTGGAGCTTGCCACAACGATAATAAAATCTGATGGCCTGAAGCGTTTTCAGAACGCTGTTGCACGTACTTTCTAGCTTAGACATGCGTCCCTCCTTCATAATAAAGTAGCTATATTATTCGCTTCTTTTTTTTTAGATTTTCGTCGCCGCAGATATCGAAGGTATAGGAATCCTCAAGAAATAAACCATTCGCACCTCAGTTTTTATACGTAGGGTGTATTGCTTAACAAAGACTCCTTAACGCGCATAACATATGCGTATATGGTCCAGAGAGTTTGCTCGCCCTTCTAAAACTAATTGAACACGGGAAAAAACTTAACTGAACACGTAGCAAACTAAGCAGTAATCGGCATATAGTTCTTCGAGTGAACTTATTTCGCCACGGCACGAGCGATTGGCCCGCTCAAAAAAATTATCTTCTCTATTACGTTGTTCAGGTATTCACGCCCGACCGGAGAGTTGATAAATGCACGAAATCGGCTTCTAATTTTGATCAGAGACAACAAAGGCTGTGGCCCTTATCTTAATTTAAACGCAAATCACCCCGAGAGATTTGTCAAAAATCAGCGCAGAAAGCGAAAGCTGCGCACTGATCCGCGTGCTGACACATGATACCTCGCATGGAGTTTTGTGTTACTAAAACGTTGGGACGGAGTAAAAAACATAGAAAAGCGAAAAGCTGGAACGCACCTAGTTCTGGCACGCATCGTAGTGTCTTTTCACAGTGGAGAGGGTAGCGCAACACTGCATCGGCATTTTACTTTTCAATCGAAGCGCAGCCGTTTTAACCCAACGCTGGGCAGCGGTTTCGTTTTCTGTACCGTGCCAACATAGAGGACTTAGTTCTCGGAGCGCCGAGAGATGGCGCTGCGCATTTCGCATATCGTCTATTGGATCCAGTTGGTTCCGATTGGGGTGGTGGCTAAAAAAACAGCTGGAAATAATCGCAAAAATACCATTGGTTCCAATCAAGGAGGATATATAAAACTTCCTGGAGTGGGAGTCGCCCATACGCGCCTATGGGCAAGGGTGAAGCCGCGCCGAACGGGCGGCGGCCATCTTACCAGAGGCAAAACGCAGCGCAGCGCGGAGCCGCACCTGGCCGCGCTTCTGCTTTTTCGCGCTGCTGATGAAGTTGCGCTCATTCAGAAAGCAATGAAAACAAGTGGTTCTAGTTGCATGCGCTTATTTCCCATCAACCAGCACCAAACTGCCTTGATGACGGCAGTCATCAGAATTATTAATGAGAAAGGCATAGCGCAGCCTGCAGAGGCACAAAGCAGCGGAGCGCAGCCGTGCTTCTACTTTTTCGCGCTACTCATGAAGTTCCTAGCATTCAGAAATCAACAAAAACGTGTGGCTCTAGTTGTAAACGTTTATTTTCCATCAACTAGCAGCCAACTGGCGTGAAGAAGGCAGTTTAACTACGGAAATATTAAGGAGAAAAGCATAGCGCAGCCGCGCATTTTCGCGCTTACAAAGCAACGCAAACGAGTGGTTCTAGTTGTAAACGTCAATTGTTCGTCAACCAGCGGCAAACTGGCATGTAGAAGGCAGTTTGCCAGCTCAGATATTAAGGAGAAAAGCTTAGTGCAGCGTCGCGTGCTTTTCCGCGCTGCGGATGAAGTTGCTTGCATTTGCGGAGAAACGAAGACGAGTGATTCTAGTTATAAACGTTTCGTTTCCATCAACTAGGCATGTAAAAGCCAGTTTAAGTGCACAAAATTTAATAGAGAAAAGCGTAGTGCAGCCGCGCTCGTGCCTTTTCGCTTTGCTGATGCAGCTGCTCGCACTTCGGAAGGAATGCACATGTGCGGTTCTAGTTTTAGACATTTATTTTCAATCAACCAGCAGCCAACAGATCTGCAGAAGACAGTTCAACTGCGCAGAAATTTCGGAAAAAATCTTATATGCAGTCAAAAACATCATCACAAATACCCTACTGGTGATTGAAAATAATCTCCTCGACAAAAGTGGTCTCACTTTGTTTTTGATCAGTTCACGGTTTCGTTCTTTTGTCATGTGATGTATTCTCACTTTCACATATTCTTCAGCGATTTTATTGCACAAACTATAAATATAGTTGTCAAGTGAGTCAAGGTTAAGGATGTGGTCCTCCAGTTTCTGAAACTACTTTTTCTGTGGAGGTTCCGAGGACTTCAAGGATGAGGTGTATTTTGACATCACCATTTTATTAGTATCATATTCTGCCTGTAGCCGTCGAAGCCCCTTTTCAACTGCTTCACAAAGACAAACAACGTCTTGTTCCGGTGAAATAAGTCCATTTCGGCTCTTTTGCCTTATTAAAGGTGGCAGCTCATCCGAATATAGGGCTGCTATGCACTGTTCACATGACATCGTTGAACAAACTTTCCGAACAAAACCCGCAATGTACCGCACTACAACACCGACAAAAGCTGACAGGCTTTCTGGGCAGTCAGTGAGATGAGTATAGTCATGGTAGTTGGCCTGCAGGATTCATGACCTGCGCATATCGGTAAGCATGCTGCTTCATCTACCAAAGCTCCTGTAGTTGTTGCCTTTAGAATTGCCCACCATGCCCATCACGTCAACATGGCCATCACGTCAACATGCCCATCACGTCAACTTGCACTGCAAAACAACTCCGGCAAACAGCAGCGCGAGCCGGCGCCAAGCGCGCTTTTGCCTCTGGTAAGATGGCGGCAGGCGGCTTCAGTCGGAGCGCGCCCTCTCCACTCCAGCAAATTCTATATATCCTCCTTGGTTCCAATGAGAGAAGCCAACAGCCACAGAAACCAAGGAGAACAGGGGATTTTTAATTAATTTATTTTTTGTGGTGTTGATCAATTTATAATACTGAATATGTTAACGCTTAAAGCTAATTGATTAGAAAAGCAGAAGAAAAAACCAAGACCTACTGAACTACAGACCTGCCCATTTGGCACTGCTCCAGCGCGCATGTTCTAGTTCATGCCTTTTGCCGCTAGGAAAAGGCACCTACGGGAAGCGTGGCGCTACATTATACCTGTTGAACAAGATGGCCTCATCCATCAATTTATTTCAAACAGGTAGTTTCGTCGTTTGTCCACGTAATCATTAACATCCATTTATCTATGCTAGGCACGGTGGGGCTGACGAAAAGAAAGCGGATAAAAAGAAAGACGCTTTTTATACTCATCCAGAGCGAAAAAAGTCGTTATTGTGGATATTTTTATCGTTGATGTTAAGGTAGCAGAAGAAGACGAAACAAATGTATTAAATATCTTGCTCAAATTGGCAAACGATGATGATGATCACAGCAGACGAACAGGTCAACCGAGCGCCCTCAACGGCCAATAAGCTAACGAAAGTTGGCGCACGCTGCTCCATAGGACCCCGCCAAATGTGCAGGTCTGTAGTTAAGTAGGTCTTGGAAAAAACAACCACATGCCGCCGGTAGGATCCGAACCCACGACCTCCGAATTACGCGTCCGGTGCTCTACCGCTGAGCAACGGCGACGGCTGTCAAACCTTCTGCTTTCGGGGGTATTTATGTTTACGAATAACCTAACCTTGGGAGTGTTCACCAGCGCCACCCACGTTCTTAAGCGGCGGACGTAGCTCGTCTTGAGTGACCGCTGATGTGACGTAGAACGTCATCGAACGACGAGGGTGGAAGCTGTGTGAGAACCCTCTTATGCTTCCTAAGGCATCAAGGCTGCCAGAACCGAGGCCCTCGTTAAGCAATTAAGCAATTGCTTAATTGAACACTGGCGCTGGTGAACACTCCCAAGGTTAGGTTATTCGTAAACATAAATACCCCCGAAAGCAGAAGGTTTGACAGCCGTCGCCGTAGCTCAGCGGTAGAGCACCGGACGCGTAATTCGGAGGTCGTGGGTTCGGATCCCACCGGTGGCATGTGGTTGTTTTTTCTTCTCCTTTTCTAATCAATTAGCTTTAAGCGATAACATATTCAGTAATATAAATTGATGAACACCACAAAAAATAAATAAATTAAAAATCCTCTGTTCTCCTTGGTTTCTGTGGCTGTTGGCTTCTCTAATATTTATAACGAGCCCCTCGGTCCCCTTTCCTTGTCTGCTTAATTGGTTCCAATGGAAATTGTAATTTTTTTTTCACTGGGACATATCTTAACCAGCAGCCTGTTTCCACCTTTACAACTTGGTATGACCCTCACGCATAGCCAGTTTATAGGAAGCACTGCCACTTTCAATGAAAAAAGCAAGAACCCTAGAAAAACATGGATGCTTTGCATTTCTTGAATTCTAAATATGGCATTTCAAAAATGTGTTGCATGCTAGGAACCTGCTGTGCACTGCCTGGTGAGAATATGTGCTGACTCAAAATTTTCGTGACAAATGCCAAACACTGGACATTAAATACTTAATTAAGGACGTTTACTGCAGAATCATGGCCACCGTGGCAACTTTGCCAATGTGCTCTTCAATTCTCTCAGCTTCGGGAACAGAGACGCTGAAGGCACCAGCAGAGGCAAATAAGCAACTTTTTTTCCTCCGCTGTTGTGAAGAAATATTTTTTGCATCAGAATAGCTTAGAAAGTGACTCAGGCTATGAGGGAGGCCATGGTGAAGGGCTGTGGAAATTTTGACCACCTGGGGTTCTTTAACATGTGCTGACATCGCATAGCACAAAGGCCTCTAGGATTTCGCCTCCATCGAAATTCGACCACTGTGGCCAAGATCGAACCCACGTCCTTCGAGTCAGCAGCTGAGCACAGGCATTTACATGAGAATTTTAAGCAAAAAAAAGAATACTTGCTAAATGCAGAGAAAACGCCAGGTTTTGAACACTCCAGAAGCTGAAATTTCTGCTCTCAGAATTTCTGGTGAAACCCTGAAAACTTTGTAAAGCTGCCTTGATTGTGATCTGCATGATCTACGTCGATCTCGTGATCTCCACACGTACACTTACTTTACGAGGGGGTACCCAAAAGAAACCGGACTTATTTTTGTTTGAACTTATTTGTCCACATTTTAAGCACAGACCTTCAAAATCCATCAAAGTATTCCCCACTTGCAATGATACGCTTGTCGAATCTTTCATTCCATTTTACAAAACATGGTTTAAATTCATCTTTTGTGATGCTTGACAGTGCCTCCGTCGTTTTTTTCTTCACCTCAGTAACATCAGCGAAACGCTTTCCATTCACCTATTTTTTCATTCTAGGAAACAAAGAAAGTAGCACGGGGCAAGGTCGGGAGAGTATGAGGGTTGAGGAATAGGGGTCATGCCATTTTTGGTCCAAAATTGTCGTAGAGACAGGGCTGTGTGAGCAGGGGCATTGCCATGATGGAAAAACCAGTCACCCGACCGCCACAAATCTGGCCGCTTCCACCGCACACTGTTGCTCAATCTTTTCAAAACATCCAAGTAGAAAGCCTGGCTAACTGTCTGACCCTGCGGAACAAATGCTCAATGGACGACTCCTCTCACGTCGAAAAAACAAATCAGCATTGTTTTGAGGTTTGGTTTCACCTGACAAGCTTTCTTGAGGCGAGGTGAATTTGAAGTTTTCCATTGGCATGATTGTTGCTTTGATTCAGGATTCGACTCAGGAACACTTTAGTTGTCCCCATAGCATCGTCCTTGTACGTCTTTCTTAATATTTCAAGAGTTTCCATTCAACTTTTTCCCAGCAAAAATCAGAATTTCACCGGCGCACGCTGTTCACGAAAATCAGCCATTGCAAAAACGACATTCACACAAAACAGTCGTCACTCTAAAACTCTGCCTAAACTAGTCTGACCTCCTTCAACGACGGCACTCGGCTTACTGACTCTGGAATGTTCGTTCTATGCGCTCCTAGTTGCAAAACGCGGTACCACAGAAGCTTTGCCGACCAAAAAATTTAGTCCGGTTTCTTTTGGGTACCCCCTCGTAGTCTCTTTTGGAATTATAAACAGGTATCAGCTGTGTGTGCGTGGGATTTATTGATTTGATGCGTCTCCTGTGAAGTGATTAGTAAGTGTTATGAAACACACGTTGTCTTAGTTACTGTTACAATTGGAATTTGTTCTGTTAGTTTCATATTGTAAGGTGCACTTACGTGTGTATACATTTGGTTTTCCCGAGTAGTACTTGGTTTTAATAAATTTTCTGGTATTTTCAGCAGAAGAAGGGACGAAGAGAGATTACTCAGCACAGTTACCACATTGCCCGT
This sequence comes from Amblyomma mixtum, assembly GCF_055824585.1. Lineage (NCBI taxonomy): Eukaryota > Metazoa > Arthropoda > Arachnida > Ixodida > Ixodidae > Amblyomma > Amblyomma mixtum. Next base: position 255,781,004 of record NC_143014.1, on the reverse strand, counting down.
GCCAGAATTTCAAGTTCGTGAAATGACCAAGCAGGTTCAGGTGAACAACAACCATTCTTCTGGTGCAGCTCATTGAAACCTTTTTCCTAGAACTAAGCAAAAAATAAGCTTGTCGCACTTGTCTATACCTGAGTACGCTTGGTATGGAATACATTGTAATTGTGCTAAACTGGTTATAAAATGAAGCCAACTAACCCTCATTCTTGACTTGTTAGCTTTTTATATTGAATCACACATGTGCAAAAAACATGCAAGAAGAGCAGACAAAAGAACACAATTCAACAAACCATTGCTGCATAGCCTTGTGTACATACGTTCAATGTTTTAGTTATATGGTTGGTTTGGTTTTATGGGGTTTAACGTCCCAAAGCGACTAAGGCTATGAGAGACGCCGTAGTGGAGGGCTCCGGAAATTTCGACCACCTGGGGTTCTTTAACGTGCACTGACATCGCACAGTACACGGGCCTCTAGAATTTCTCCTCCAAAGAAATTCTAGCCGCCGCGGCCGGGATCGAACCCGCGTCTTTCGGGTCAGCAGCCGAGCACCATAACCGCTGAGCCACCGCGGCGGCTTTAGTTAGTTATATGTCAATCGATGTGGTTGTGGTAGAGGCTGCTTCATTTCAAGGATCCTTGATGTAGTCCAGAAGCTGGCCATTTCTGAAAAGGCCCTGAAACACTTCCATTGGCCTGTTTTCATGTTCCTTCTAATCTCTCAATTGCCATATTGCTAGCAGAAAGTGTAGTTTTTGTTATGTTTGTAAATAGAATACTGCCATTAGCAATTTACCGAGTGTAAGAGCAGGAGAAAATGCAAGCATGAGTACATCGTAAAAAAAATAAATTCAGTGATACATGATTCATTACTGTTCCATGAGTGACCTTGGATACTGCCGACATTTGACCTGCTGTGCTGGGGTTAGCCTGTGTATTGTCCAGTCCACATGGTTAGCATGAGAAGAAAGTGACCTATAGAGGTGAGGATTGAAGAGTATTTGAGGTCTGCTACAGTGTAGTATAGCACATAAGTAAACACTTCATGAGATTTTCTGTTTGGACTCATTACTCACGAAATTTATGCACTTGTTTTTTTCTAAACATTTAGAAAATGTTGGTGGGTGCATAATTATTATGCTAATATATTAGGAAAAGTTTATATTCTTGCAAGCAAAGCAACCAACGCATTCATTGTGCTAATTACTGGTTTGGTTTATGAGGTTTAACGTCCCAAAGCGACTAAGGCTATGAGAGACGCCGTAGTGGAGGGCTCCGGAAATTTCGACCACCTGGGGTTCTTTAACGTGCACTGACATCGTACAGTACATGGGCCTCTAGAATTTCGCCTTCACCGAAATTCGGCCGCCGCGGCCGGGATCGAACCCGCGTCTTTCGGGTCAGCAGCCGAGCGCCGTAACCACTGAGCCACCACAGTGGGGCTAATTATTGTAGATTAGGGTTTTCTGCCTTTGGTGTCATGTGGGGTGATTGAGTCAGAGCAGGAGAATAAAGCCGTTATAGTGGCTGTAACACACAAAATCTCGGACACAGGTTGATTACAAAGTTTTGGTGCACGTTGCGCAGTTAATACCCCTCTGATCCAGGTGTAGCACAGCTTGGCTGGAGTAAAGATGGACTGGTTTTCAGTAAGACAGATGCAGTACTACACAAACAAAGCAGCTGTACCTGCTCATTTTTGGAGAGTACACATTTAATTTCAGTACAGACCGGTAGGTGCCTTCAAGGGCGGTTGTTTAGTTGCTCTGGGCTTTTAACAGTGACGCACTGTGGTGGTGAATGGGTAGGGCCTCTAGTTTTCCTCTTTTCGGTAGGAAATTGCAGATTTTAGCATTTTTCGCACATTTGTGTGTCAGTAGAGAGGTTTTCTTTTTTTATGCTACTATTGGTTCAGACATCAGTACGAATGGCAGAACGCCGAGAATGTGGTTAATTTAATCATCTGAACTCCCTTGAAAGTTGCAGAATCTGGTAGCAAACAATATAGTCTGCTGATGTGGCATACTTGCTCCCCAACCTGCTCAAGCAAGATATGGCACATTAAGTGAGGTGGATGAGGTGACAAGTTGTTCAAATCCTTTAATGAGAAGGGTCACTACACTGGTGCCTTGCTTTCAAAAGCAATATAACAGCAGTGGTGAAACGTTTTTGTTTCAAGTAACGCACAGCATTCATTGTCACCTTCCTTTTGTTGCCGTATCAGGCTAACCAGGAAGGAAAGTGACCAGCAGTAAGATGCCTGGCATTAGTGGCAGTGTCCGGGCACAGTCACCATGCAGGTATTGACTGTGTGCTGGGGCATTACAACATAGACCATTAGGCCCCTGTGGGAGCACTATGTAAAACAAGCACTGTTCTTCAAGTGAAGGGTGCTCCAAGCACTACCTGACGATGAATTTTAGCAGCCATTTTCAATTTCAGTCAACACTGTGTGGTGCAAAAGTCTGTAGGACATGCAAAAAGTTGTCTAGGCTCATAGGTTCCATATGCCTCATAGATGCACTTAAAATAAGTATTGACGTCATCGCAGTTTGCTTGTGAACAAGGCTGGCGGCGGGGGTACCTGCATTTCAGATTGTGACCCGTTGCAGCTTATAAAAGCTCTGTTTTCCGCTAAAGTGACCTCTTTGTCTTTTAAATACAGTAATAAATTGATGTAAGCATACTTGGGTTTGTCCTCATGATTGTGTGTGGAAGAATAAGGATGAACATGTTAGAAGTTTCAGCAAGCCAATGTAAGAACACCAAATCAATTTTGGAGTGAGATTCGAGATGTGTCCATCTTTGGGGTACTAAAGTATTCTTCAAAGATAGCTTGCAAGTGTTGGTGTAGAGTCATGCTGCAAATGTGCCGCATGGTTAAGTCATAGAGGAGAAAGGCTGCACCCATTCGGACAGCTTCATAGGGCACTGTGCAGCTTGATAGTTTATAGCCTCTTGATAGTTTTTCAAAGGGCTTTATGCGCAGCAGGCATGTTGCACCACCTCTGGGTTTTTCTGGGCATTAATGATATGTGGAGGACCAGAGTGTGCTTGGTCTCACACGAGGGGTGTACCACGAGTCTTCCTCCTAGAATGACGAAACCGAGAGATGTTACTTGGCGTATAGTGAAAGTTTTGGGCGTCATCAATCCCCCCCGAAACAGAAAAAAAAACGTTTTACAAACAGCTCGGAAAAAATTCAAAAGACTACAGACATATGGCGCAGCATTCAAACGTCTCATAGATGTCGACAGCTAGAAGTTTCCTCAGTGACTTCTCTTAAACACCTGCAGTAAAACGTTCGCTATGAAACATCTGTGAAACATTCGTAGTAAGATGTTTTCTAGCATTTGTTTCTAACACGTGTAACTTAAGACCACGTCAAGGAGACGCGTCTAGCAATCAGCAATGAGTTGCTGTCGGGGATTAAAGATGTTGTAGATCACATCTCATAAATTAGATGGCTCTGCGTTACTCCGGTGTTCCTGCTTGGTGTTTCGAAGAGCAGGCGCGCCGGTGCAAAGACCGCTCTTTGTACTCAAACACTGAAAGTGCGTTTTAACGCAGCCCTAATCACGTTCCACATCGAATGCAGCCAACCTGCCACTCGTAAGACTGGATTTAGGTAACATATAATGGCCCTGAAAGCCAACGGTAGTTAAGCGAGTGAAAAAATTTGCATCATGTTGTGAACGGCTCTTCGTTACACCTCAGCTAGCCGGCGGCAGCACGCGGCTTGACAGGCGCAGAGTACGCTGCCATTGCTGCCTTCATTCTAGAGATGGGTCCCTCAGTAGCGAGCCGGATCTTTTGAGCCGCTCTTTTTAAGGAGCGAGTGAGCTGTGGCTCAGTGAAAGTGAGTGGTGGTTCTTTTGGGGAGCCGGTTCTAGAGCTGAGAGCTTTCGAGAGCCGGGAGCCGAGGAGCCAGAAGAGCTGAGCTGTTCTGTCAGAGCCAGGTTTTCTGCTTGGTGCGAGTTCCGCGCCATCTATTAGCGATGCAAAAAAGCAACTGTTCTCCTGCCCTTCTTCGCAAGAGTTGCAACCATCTCCTCGCCTTTGGATATCTTTGGCTGTCTTTTGAGCCGCTCTTTTTAAAGGGACACTGAGGAGAAACTGAAGTTGGCTTCTATCAACACAACACGAGCTCCTAAACACAAAAACCCCACTCTTTCTGAAAACAAAGCTCTTGTAAGGTAGGAAAGAGCAAGAACTAAAATTCAGGTATTGCTGCCACAGGCAATCTCGCAAGTACAAACGTGATGACGAAATAGAACAGAACCACAGATCTCTGAGGCTGACAAACGTGCATGAAGGTTACGCGTTTGATCGATATTGAAGAATATAAGTTTTATTTTCGAACCACTAGTGCACTTTTAGCGCTTGACGAAGATGGAAAAAAGACAAAAGTTGGAAGTCAAAGAAAACCTGCAATTGGCGGCGCAACAGGCGGCCAGCTTAGTTTGGGTATGTTTTTTAGGTGCTTCGGGGCTATGGGTTCTGTGTGCCCACATGGTTTCGTTAAGCGCCTTGACTTACAAAGGCGGAGCATCAGAGAACCTCCAAGTGCCTCTCTCAGTGCTCCTTGGACGAAGTTAACTGCAGCAATGAAAAAGAGCGTTGCATAACCAATGTTCAACGCGCCTCCACATTAGCGAATGCACCGCTCGACGTGTTCGCTTCGTCAACGTACCAAGACGCTGGGCTGCATAACCAGCCCTACGAGGACTATTATTAGAGAATTTAAATATGCCCTCACGTACCAGTTGCTACACATCAGTCGTGACGGTGGCTCGGCGGTGAGAGTGACGCTTCCGACTCATTGGAGCTAGGATTTCCCTGCCAGACCCACCGCCTCATCCCTCAAAAGTGTCATGCTCTCGCGAGTGTCATGGAATCGCGAACGGTATCCATCGTAAGGTCGGTGCAAAGGTAAATGAAGCGACGACGGCTGACAGAGGCCTTCAACGCCCAGCCGGCAGTAGCTTTCATTTCGGCTGCTGCTAGGCGGGAGTAAAGCACTCACAGCCAGCAATCACGGAGTCCTCGCTTTCGTTTCCGCTGCTTTGCATCAGCTGTCCTTTTTTATCATCAGAGAGTCCCGAATTTGAATCGTAGCGGCGGGAAAAATTTTTTGAGTTCGAATCCAAATCTCTTAGCCATAAATGCACCTTTAGCTGCCAGACAAGCGGCAACAAAGCCACAGAATGCCGAACTATCGGATTTTACTTGCAAAAAAATTTGATAGTATTGTTCTGAGTGTCCCTTTAAAAAGGCGGGAGTAAAGCACTCACTGGCAGCAATCACGGAGTCCTCGTTTTCGTTTCCGCCGCTTTGCATCAGCTGTCCTTTTTTATCATCAGAGAGTCCCGAATTTGACTCGTAGCGGCGGGAACAATTTTTTGACTTCGAATCCAAATCTCTTAGCCATAAATGCACCTTTCGCTGCCACACAAGCGGCAACAAAGCCAAAGAATGCCGAACTATCGGATTTTACTTGCAAAAAAATTTGATAGTATTGTTCTGAGTGTCCCTTTAAAAAGGCGGGAGTAAAGCACTCACTGGCAGCAATCACGGAGTCCTCGTTTTCGTTTCCGCCGCTTTGCATCAGCTGTCCTTTTTTATCATCAGAGTCCCGAATTTGACTCGTAGCGGCGGGAACAATTTTTTGACTTCGAATCCAAATCTCTTAGCCATAAATGCACCTTTCGCTGCCACACAAGCGGCAACAAAGCCACAGAATGCCGAACTATCGGATTTTACTTGCAAAAAAATTTGATAGTATTGTTCTGAGTGTCCCTTTAAAAAGGCGGGAGTAAAGCACTCACTGGCAGCAATCACGGAGTCCTCGTTTTCGTTTCCGCCGCTTTGCATCAGCTGTCCTTTTTTATCATCAGAGAGTCCCGAATTTGACTCGTAGCGGCGGGAACAATTTTTTGACTTCGAATCCAAATCTCTTAGCCATAAATGCACCTTTCGCTGCCACACAAGCGGCAACAAAGCCACAGAATGCCGAACTATCGGATTTTACTTGCAAAAAAATTTGATAGTATTGTTCTGAGTGTCCCTTTAAAAAGGCGGGAGTAAAGCACTCACTGGCAGCAATCACGGAGTCCTCGTTTTCGTTTCCGCCGCTTTGCATCAGCTGTCCTTTTTTATCATCAGAGAGTCCCGAATTTGACTCGTAGCGGCGGGAACAATTTTTGACTTCGAATCCAAATCTCTTAGCCATAAATGCACCTTTCGCTGCCACACAAGCGGCAACAAAGCCACAGAATGCCGAACTATCGGATTTTACTTGCAAAAAAAATTGATAGTATTGTTCTGAGTGTCCCTTTAAAAAGGCGGGAGTAATGCACTCACTGCCAGCAATCACGGAGTCCTCGTTTTCGTTTCCGCCGCTTTGCATCAGCTGTCCTTTTTTATCATCAGAGAGTCCCGAATTTGACTCGTAGCGGCGGGAACAATTTTTGACTTCGAATCCAAATCTCTTAGCCATAAATGCACCTTTCGCTGCCACACAAGCGGCAACAAAGCCACAGAATGCCGAACTATCGGATTTTACTTGCAAAAAAATTTGATAGTATTGTTCTGAGTGTCCCTTTAAAAAGGCGGGAGTAAAGCACTCACTGGCAGCAATCACGGAGTCCTCGTTTTCGTTTCCGCCGCTTTGCATCAGCTGTCCTTTTTTATCATCAGAGAGTCCCGAATTTGACTCGTAGCGGCGGGAACAATTTTTTGCCTTCGAATCCAAATCTCTTAGCCATAAATGCACCTTTCGCTGCCACACAAGCGGCAACAAAGCCACAGAATGCCGAACTATCGGATTTTACTTGCAAAAAAAATTGATAGTATTGTTCTGAGTGTCCCTTTAAAAAGGCGGGAGTAAAGCACTCACTGCCAGCAATCACGGAGTCCTCGTTTTCGTTTCCGCCGCTTTGCATCAGCTGTCCTTTTTTATCATCAGAGAGTCCCGAATTTGACTCGTAGCGGCGGGAACAATTTTTTGACTTCGAATCCAAATCTCTTAGCCATAAATGCACCTTTCGCTGCCAGACAAGCGGCAACAAAGCCACAGAATGCCGAACTATCGGATTTTACTTGCAAAAAAATTTGATAGTGTTGTTCTGAGTATCCCTTTAAATAGAGTGGTTCAAAAGACAGCCAAAAAAAAATTTAGAATCCGGAGAAATCTCCGACGACTTGAAGATAGCTGAAGTGATACCAATCTTTAAAAAGGTGACCGTATAAATGCTTCCAAGTATTGCCCTATTTCTTTAACGAGCATTCCTTCTAAATATCTTGAACATGTTATATCGTCCAATCTAATAAACCATCTGGATTCGGTTAACTTCTTTTATCCTCACCAACACAGTTTCCATAAACACTACTCCTGTGAAACGCAACTGGCAGAATCCACACATGACATCCTTCACTTAATGAACGACAACCTTCAAATCGATGCCACCTTTTTAGATTTTTCAAAAGGCCTTTAACCGTGTTCCGCAATCACATCTGTTCACAAAACTCTCTTCCCTAGGCATTCCTGACCACCTTATAACCTGGGGCCCGATTTTTGATATTCGCCAATCCGCCCAGAGCGGGGCGTACCTGTGACGTGTGAATCGGGGCGGTGCGAAAATGCGCAACAGCAGAATATAATGACGACATTGAAGAATAAAGAAAAAAGTATGACAAAAAAATTACCGACGATTACGTTACTTCATAATGCGAAATTTGAGCGCATCAAATAAGCTGTTTCACCTTTTCGATAGATTGAGGCAAAGAAATCGAGCAACACATGTAGCGCTATCACAGAATTTTTTTTTTAGCAGACGGAGGACTTCCATCGGTCGTCTCGCTCATGGCTCAGAAAGAACTGGCAGATAATTTCGCAGTGGCGAACGGCAGCGGCAATTTCGGCTCGGGCGGTGCACATATACAGATCCGCCGCCACCGATCTGGCTCTCTGATTGCCACCGCACAGGGCGAACGGCAGCGGCAATTTCGGCTCGGGCGGTGCACATATACAGATCCGCCGCCACCGATCTGGCTCTCTGATTGCCACCGCACAGGGGTTGCATTGGAGGAGGAGCGAAGAAAGGAATTAAGTTCGAGCCGGCGCTTTGACAACCGGAGACTCGCAGGAAGAGGGGGGAGGGGGGCGGCGTGTACACCCAGCGGCAAACGATGGGGGCAGAAGCGCGCGCAGCAAGCGGACAACACGATAAAGGGAGGAGGGAAGAGATAGCAGCGACTGACTGATCGCTGACGCCGATAGTGAGTCAACCCCAGCTGCGGATGAAAGGGGGGCGGAGCTGGTTACGAGGCCGACGCCGACGACAACGTCGACGACGACGCCGACGCGAAACCCAGGAACGGACGCCAAAGAGCTGCGCTCTAAAAATAAACAGTGTCGTCTGCTACTTGGCGCCAAGTACAAAAAAAAACACCGCCGAGCTGCGGCGCGTAGGTGTGTACGCGTCGCACAGTAGCACCTAGAGATGGACGGTGAAATGCGTTGCGGTGGCGGTCTCGGCGTACTCGCCACAGACATTATCTGAGTAATTGTGCTGAATGCGACGCGAAAGACCCTGTGGGCCGGTCGTTACGGAAATAAGAGTTTAGCGGTAATTCTACTGCATGAAGCGACCGCTTATTGACCGAAGCCATCGCGCAGCGTGTCGCGTCTCCGTACTTGTGAGATGCGATCAGCGTCACGGGGAGAGGAATCGGCGGAGAAACGGCTGGCTCTCGATCGTAACCTCAACGCGTCAGTGGCGTTGGAACGCTTTACCTCACCGTGTCACGTCTTCAGCGGTGTAGCGCGCAGGGCCTTACACAGGGAGTGTTAGCTGCGAAAAAAAACCATGCCTAGCACGGTAGTCCGTTATACATTTTAAGGAATCGAGGTGCATATATCTTAACGCTACCCTTCGTTACGTTTGCAAGCGGCCGCGCATGACACGCGACTCCGAATCTCGTCAAGCGCAACGCTATGAGCACGTACGGCTGATTATCAAAAGCGTCAAATGCGAAAGCAAAATAGAGAGATATTGTTTCCCGCCAGTACTTAAACAAACAGACGCAGCTAAATGTCCACTGTCAACAGAAGCATGTATTTCACAGTGTTGGCATTTCACTTAACCTGAATAGGACATGGTACTCATCTTTTGCTTTGTGAACATTAACTAAGTCTGCCTGCAAGCAGACTTCACAGATCTTATATAAAAGCACTTCACGAATGCATGGCATAGAGTGGCAGGTACATTATTTCATTCAAATAAAAAAAGACTCCCAATAATGTTATTTAATTTCAATGCTTGAAAAGGCCCTAAATCTCGTTAATTCTGCCTAACAATGAGCACACAGCACTTACCAAGGGCTCACACGAGGGCAGCTACACCACTCGTGTGATGCAAGTACGCACCAAAATGTGAGAGGTGAAACAAAAATTTGTCATGCCCATCCCTACAGTTCCTTTGCTGTAGGACAACAGTAATGCATCTACAGCAGCACCAGGCAGCTCCTTTCAATGCAGCAAGATTCCTTATGAGAGGGTGTAAGGAGATAGCGCCACCCAGCGCCGTTTGTGAGGAGAAGACGAAGAAGCACGAGGAGCGCGTGCGGAGGGGTACGCCGGGACAGGTGGAAGAGGATTACGTGGCAGAGAAGAGAAGAGCGCGGTGGGCGACGGACGTGGACGAGTTCTGCTGGCTCCCCGAGTTCCGGGCTTGGGCCTCAGCCGCAGACGTCCGGGCCACCAGACCTGGACATCCATCGTCGAGAGCCTCAACCACCAGGCCCAGGCGCCACTCTTCTCCGTCCATCCGTCAGCTGCTCCACACAGGCCGCCTCTGGTGCCTACGTGGCCTTTCCGGTATACCAGACCTGGCAACAACCGTGGTGGGAGCCCACAGACGCTGACGCTGCGGTAGCGCTGAAGGCCAACGGAGAAACGCCGGCAACAGTGCATCGACACTGGAACGCCCAGAGACTGCCTGACTGCCCGACACCCAGCCAGTCCTCCCCGCTCGATGCGCGTATGAGAGACAAGTAGTGTGCCTTTCCTTTTTGACTTTCTTTTCCCTGTATTTTTTTGCAAGGATTTTGTTCTGTTCCCCCGTGTGTTGTTGCGTTGCTCTCTCTCGTTTCTTTCCTTTTTTCCAAGCCCATACCGAGATTAGTTGCCTTTCCTATAAAAGCCGCCTCGTTTATTGTTTATACCTTTGTGTTTGTGTTAAATACAACCTGCAATCTCACACAATCCTCACAGAGGGCAACGTGTGATGTCAAGAGAGGTGAAGTCGGCTGGAAAAAGATATCTTCACATATGCTACTCAACGTTGGGGAACGGGACGAATATAGAGGGGGATAGTGAAGGTGGAGGGTGACGCCACATTACAAACAGCTAATGCAGTGTGCAAGACTTGCTTCATGCTAGTTATTGCTTTGGTTTATATTGGTTTAACGTCCCAAAACGACTCAGGCTATGAGGGACGCTGTTGTGAAGGGCTCCGGAAATTTCGACCACCTGGGGTTCTTTGACGTGCATGCAGGTTATTATCATAGCATGCACATACACGCGTATTATCGAGTGCACATGTCATATTAAGCCTGAACATGTATCGGGGTCAGGTCAAGGAACTGAAGGAGAATGAAAACAACGGTGTGTTAAGAAGGAAGAACAGCAACACAACAAGAAAAGCACAAGCATGCACAGCAGCAAGATAACACAAAAATGCAGGGCTAACATGGCCCACAGTATTTGAGGGAGGCAGCATCACAGACAAGCAGTGGTATTCTGGCAAAAGGTCCATTAATGCTGCATGATAACACTGGATGATGTGGATTGGTTTTGGCAAGCCCTGTGCGCTCCACGAGCAATCTACAAGAGGCCTCAGTCTTGTTTCTGGCCTGATGTGCAAGTGCAGGACTTTCCCTCTGTGCACACCCCTGACCACGCACATATCGGGGCCATTGTTGGTTCTCTTTGAGCGGTGGATCACAATGCCGTTAGGCAACATTTACACCATTCACTGATGCAATAAAGACCCTGTGATGCCACTATTGTGCACTGCAGGAGAGTAATGCTCAATGAAATGCGTTCACTCTCAAAGTACTTTCCTTTACTGTGAACTAAAATAGACAACCCTCTATGTACACTCAAAATATGACCTCTACAGTTCAGTGAAGGGCACCATACCAGATGTAGGGGCTGAAATGTCGGAAAATGTCTGAAAGGACCCTGAGGACTAATCGAGGTTGAAAGTTGAAAGTTGAAAGTTTATTGAGTAATACAATAAAATTTACAATTCTATACAGCGAGAGGTCCCATGGTACAAGACCGCGGGCGGGACCTCCCATGAAAATAAATTTCAATAAGCAACATAATATAAAATAAACAACACATTAATTAGCGACGAAACAGAATAAATATAGGCACATAGTGTAATATTAGTTACTGAAATATTTAAATACAAACAATGTAATGCACGATAATGTAAAATAAAACACTCACAGATGCCGCGATACATAGAATCAATAACATAACAAACTGTTAACATAACATAACATACTGTTGCTCTGCAACAGTAGATTACCACATTCAAATAACAAAGGGCCTACCTGTACTGAGAACAAAGCTTGTGTACAGCTCAGAGATTATTTGTTCAAAGAAGCAGTTCAAAATTACTGTGGTGAAGCGCGTTGGCAGGAAGGAGCCCTTGGTTGGTAATAACTTTATTAGTCCCACTTCAGTGGATCAGGTGAGGGTGAGTGAAGGGGTGTTGAACAGGTCGGCGACGGCCCTCAGGCCACTCTAGATGACCAGGCACTGTTTGGCTGCGGCGACCTTCAAGGCCCAGGCCATGATGCAAAGCTGTAGCTCTGCCTGTGAGCTGCGCAGAGCAGCCTCCCATCGCTCCTGTGATTCCATCCCTTGGAAAGGAGGTTTCGGTTTGTTTGGGCAAGCCTGATATGTGCGTTTAAAATCCGCTCTGGTGCTCGAGCATAAGTGACAGGTTGGAGATTTCTACCCTCTATGTATGCATTACACTCCACTGCATGAAAAAAAAAATAGAACACTTAAAATGCCTAGTGGTGTGTGCACATGGAGAGTAAAATGTTTTTTTGAGCATGATTACGGCAGCTTGAAAAATGGTAAGCAAGTCTGACTCAGAGTTTCCACGAGGAGAGTGTTAAATTAATGAACAGAAGCTATTCATCACCAATATACTCATAGAACAGGTTGCAAAATGGTGATGAAATTGGAGTCATTGCGCATAAAATTTAAGCCCCCTGAAAAATTACCGTCTTGTACAACTTTGCTGGCTAATTTCTCTTAAAGTTCTAGCAGAAGTATGAAACCAAACCAAGTCAGGTGGAAACAGGCTTCTATTCTTTTCTCACACTATAAGAATAATGTTTTTTTCTGACTACCACCAAGTAATATCATTAGTGCTGAATGGTATGTGATGCCATCGCAATTAGTGCTAAGAAGTTATTGGGTGCCATGTGCAACGAGAAAAGAAAGGTACGGAAAGCCTGCACACACCACTGTCAAGGAGAGAGGCTGCGATTCAGCAGAAAACCCAGTGTTATCCAGCCGGCATTGTGTCAAAAAACAAGCTTCACGCGTGGATGTCCGCAGTGAAAGTCACTGAAAAGAGGATTTGTAATCTGAATCAAACATCAGTACATGTCTGAAATTACTTCACTTTATAAAATAATAGATTTTACGTATAGAAAATTAATAAATTTCTCTCTGCCTTGAAACCCATGACCCCTGCATCGCCAGCCAGGCACGCTACCAACTAGGCCGTGTAGGCACATTGACTTTACTGAGGTACAAAGGGGAGGGGGGAGTGATGTGTGGGTGCTGTTAATTTGAAGCCTAGGAATGTAATTACTGCAGTGAACTAAAGATGTGCCAATTAGTGAGAAACTAATTACAGTAACATTACGTAGGTGAACTGCAGTGTGGAAGAGTTCAAAGACAAGAATTGGGAATCTGTGTTGAGGCAACTGTGATAAATATGTGAACACGAATGAAGAACAGTGACTGTGTGTGTGAAGAGAAACCGCTGTAGGGAGCCATAAACACTGTCATGTCATACCCATGAATGGTGAGCTTAAGTGTGCCCCTACATTTTTGGGGAGCGAGACAAGTTGCATTGCCTCTTAGGTGTTGCAATTTGCCCAAAAGGAGTGAGGTGTCTTTTACATGCACAGTAAAAAGTTTGCGGAAGCCATTATTGGCAGAATAATTTATTTTCATCACTGAACTTCATGCATCCTAGAATTCATTATGCAGCCTAACTGCGAATCATTACCTAGTGCAACAATACATATTGACGAATATGTCTCGTCTACAAAGATAAGAATTTTTTCGGGACAGACCCTTCTTTCATAACCGTTTGACAGTGGTGTACATGCACATTAGTGTTGCCTAGTTTGCAGTCGCCTTTGCTAAACAGAAAAATGGCCGCACGTACACTGATATGGTCCACTGTCACCCACACTTCGCGCACTCTTAAGTGGGAAGCTCCCAGACACCCTTAGAGCGTGTGGGGGTAGCGGTCTCGGACTCGAAGGAGATGCCCTCGACTCAGCGTGGCAAACTCAGCGGAGTCCAGCTACCAAGTGACAAGAGGTTTTTGGGCGTTCGGTGCCCAGCTTTCGCTGGTCGCAAGCCAGAGAATGGGTCGGAGCCAAAGGTTCACAAACAAAACAATGTTTATGCAGCAAAGAGACGATACAGAGGATTACACAATCACTAGTACAAACACATACAAAGTGATTAACAGAACAATGCCACTCGTGCAATGTTAAACTCGAGAGAGAATGCAATACAAAGGCAATATTGCACCTAAAGTGCTCTAACACAAGAGAGAGAGGTAAACAAACAAAACACAATTTGTTCACCGGGCACTGCGGCAGTCCGACGACCAGAGTTCCATGACGATGCCGTCCCGCAGACTGGCGAACGTTGCCTCGTTGGTCCGATGCTGGCCGAGTGGTGTTTTCCCGGGAGTCGAACGGGCGCGCTTCGATGAAGCTTAAACGGCGGTCCGGACTGACTGATAGCTGTCAGCGTCCTTCTTTTATAGGCTCGCTCTCACGTCTGTTTGTTGTATGCGCCAAAGTAGGCGCGCACATACACGCAGTATCTCCCGTGTAGTTTCCCTTCCTTTCTCTCGCCGGCCGCGCGTCCTCATTGGTTAAAGTCAGGAGTCGTTTCGCGAAGGCTCCAGCGTGTTCTAGCGTGGCGCCGTCGTGGCGGCTAGCCGACGTCCGAGTGCAGAGGAGGGGGACACGACTTAGTGCACGCAAGGCTACGCCCTTCTCATCCGGTCAGCAGAAGAACCGACTCGCATGTTCGGGAATCTTCGGCGTGGATGACTCATTCCTTCGGCGCATGCCGTGACGGTGGAGAGAGAGGCACGCGCTCGGCGGGGGCTTTCCCTCTCTCCCGTTGGGCTCGCGCCGGCGAGACGCTGTGCGCGCGGCGGTTTTTCTTTGTTTGTTTCTAAAATGCGCCGAATTTTGTGACACTGCCCCTTCCTTTAAGAATATTGTGTAACAATATTCACAAAACACAAAATTCGCGCGCACATGCATGCGCTCACAAAGTCTGTGGCGAATGCCAAAATACATACATCAATATCTTGATGCTTTCACATACATAACGCAGTACAATAGACAGATTGCACTCCAAAACACGCCGCAGTTCGGCGGTACAATTCGCGCGCTCACAAAATACATGTGAAAATACATACATCAATACCATGATGTTTTCACATGCACAGCACAGTACAATGTTCACAATGCACATAAAACCTGTCGCGATTGGGCAGTACATTAACACAAGGCTACAAACATGGAGCACGCAAATACAAGGCACACTTTCGCCTATACTTCCAAGTTCGGCCTACCCAGCGGGCTCGGAGAATTACTGTTTCCTTCAATCTTTCAGTCGCGCTTTTAATTCCCTTTCGGAAGCGGCTCCGGCTTTTCTTTCTGTCGCGGGTTGGACTCTTCTTCCGCCTCATTCTGAAGCTTCTCTTCCGAACGCGGTTTTGGCCCCGCTTCCTACTCGTACTCCTGTCTGGTTCTGCGGCCAGTCTTCGAGCCCTTCTTCTTTTCCTGCGGCTAGCGCGTCTGTTGCGAACAAATTTAACGCCAGTTCGCTCAGGACGGCTCCGCTCCTCGTGTTGTCCTTTTCGGTGCGCGCTCTTCTGTTTTCGTTTGCGCCTCCACACTGAGTCCTTGCTGTAGGCTGGGCTCGTTCCTCTGAGCTTCTTTCTGACTTTGCTGCGATGTTCGGGCAGCTCGCTTGCATTCGGCTCGGCTGTCTTCAGCTTCTTAGTTTTCTTCCGATCCATTTTCTTCCTGAATTTTCTCCAGGGTTCCTGCAGCTCGATTCCACCTGTATCGGCGGTGCTCGAGTCGCTTCTCTTCCTTTTTACTTTCTTCCAAATTTTCCTTTGGGTCAAGCCCGATTCACTGACAATGGCGTCTTCCGAGTTGTTCTCTCGTGATGAAGTCACTGGTTCAGCTTTCTCTTGTTCTTCGAGGACTGAACTATGCTCTCTTTCCAAGTCCTTTTTCCTTTTCTTCTTCCTGACTACTATTCGAGCGCAATGCTCAGAGCATGGCTCAGGAGTCATTGGAGAATCATTCTTCTCACTTTTCAGTACTCCTGCCTCCATTCTTTCCGTCAGTTGGTTATTTTCGGTGCAGTCGTAAGCAGACTTTTCCCCAGTCTGTTCCTTTCCTTCCGCTGCCCCTACTCTTTCCTCGGAAGCAAAAATTTCCTCGCCTTCGTTATAGGCATCAATTTCCTCGCCTTCCTCATCGGGAAAGCCCTCCTCGCTGCTCGAGGGTTCACTCGGACCGGCTTCCGGGTCTTCACTGAGTGCGCTTTCCTCAGGTATTTCTACGTCTGAGCTTTCACACTCAGTGCCATTTAACCACTCTTTCTCGTGGTCTTCCCTGCCGGACTCAGAGGTGTAGCACTCGGACTCCTCCATAGAGATCTCGACTGCTTCTTCGTCCTCAGGCGGCTGCCCTAGAGTTCCCTCTGACTGAAGCGTCAGGTCGGCCTTTACCACAGTGCTTACTACAGTAGAAGCTACACTTTCGACTTCCTGAGGAAGGGACCCTCCGGTCTGTTCTTCACTCTCTGTGCTTTCAGTTGCAGGAACAGGCTGTTCCACAACCTCACTCTCACTAGTGGAGCTAGTTACAACCTTTCCTGTGGTTGTCAACAAATTAGACTCGTTAGTCTTCCACCCGGCCTCTCCGGGGTTAAGCTCCACAGGCTTCCTGACGTTGTTCAAACGCCGAATTTCAGCAATCTTCCTCTGAATGATTGCCATTTCTTTTTCAAAAGCTCTTTCGGCCGCTTCTTCGCGCCTTTTCCGTTCTCTCTCCTCTTCTTCACGTTTCCTTTGCCTCTCTTTCTCAGCGGCTTCTCTAGCGCGCTGTCTCTCTCTCTCTCTTTCTTCTCGTTTCCTTTGTCTCTCTTTCTCAGCGGCTTCTCTAGCGCGCTGTCTCTCTCTCTCTCTCTTTCTTCTCGAGCTCTCTCTCTTTCTTTCTCAGCTCTGTCTCTTTCCTGGTCCACCCATTCTCGCAGTTCGGCTCCGGTCATCCCCATCTGGAGACCGGCCTCTACTAGCTCTTTTAGCTCCTTGAAGCTCATGTTTGGAGACCGAACTCTACATTCAAGGCAATGAATACCTCTCCACGGTGAACCTCACTAACCGCTTCGGCGCGGCACCTCACAATATCGCTCTGCTGCTAACACTCGTTTGCGATTCGTAAACTCCTTCCGACTCTTTCTCCGTTCTCTGTGCTTACAAACACCAAACGTCCTGTCGCGGACGCCAGAATATATTGTCACCCACACTTCGCGCACTCTTAAGTGGGAAGCTCCCAGACACCCTTAGAGCGTGTGGGGGTAGCGGTCTCGGACTCGAAGGAGATGCCCTCGACTCAGCGTGGCAAACTCAGCGGAGACCAGCTACCAAGTGACAAGAGGTTTTTGGGCGTTCGGTGCCCAGCTTTCGCTGGTCGCAAGCCAAAGAATGGGTCGGAGCCAAAGGTTCACAAACAAAACAAAGTTTATGCAGCAAAGAGACGATACAGAGGATTACACAATCACTAGTACAAACACATACAAAGTGATTAACAGAACAATGCCACTCGTGCAATGTTAAACTCGAGAGAGAATGCAATACAAAGGCAATATTGCACCTAAAGTGCTCTAACACAAGAGAGAGAGGTAAACAAACAAAACACAATTTGTTCACCGGGCACTGCGGCAGTCCGACGACCAGAGTTCCATGACGATGCCGTCCCGCAGACTGGCGAACGTTGCCTCGTTGGTCCGATGCTGGCCGAGTGGTGTTTTCCCGGGAGTCGAACGGGCGCGCTTCGATGAAGCTTAAACGGCGGTCCGGACTGACTGATAGCTGTCAGCGTCCTTCTTTTATAGGCTCGCTCTCACGTCTGTTTGTTGTATGCGCCAAAGTAGGCGCGCACATACACGCAGTATCTCCCGTGTAGTTTCCCTTCCTTTCTCTCGCCGGCCGCGCGTCCTCATTGGTTAAAGTCAGGAGTCGTTTCGCGAAGGCTCCAGCGTGTTCTAGCGTGGCGCCGTCGTGGCGGCTAGCCGACGTCCGAGTGCAGAGGAGGGGGACACGACTTAGTGCACGCAAGGCTACGCCCTTCTCATCCGGTCAGCAGAAGAACCGACTCGCATGTTCGAGAATCTTCGGCGTGGATGACTCATTCCTTCGGCGCATGCCGTGACGGTGGAGAGAGAGGCACGCGCTCGGCGGGGGCTTTCCCTCTCTCCCGTTGGGCTCGCGCCGGCGAGACGCTGTGCGCGCGGCGGTTTTTCTTTGTTTCTAAAATGCGCCGAATTTTGTGACATCCACTCACACTAAGGGTTCAGAGGGTGAACAGGTTGTCTAGGATTTTTCATAAAATGACCAAACAGCATCCCCAATTTGCATGAAGCAAAGTGCAAGGGGACAAGTCAATGAAAATGGGATCTAACAGAGTTTCACTGCGAGGACAGGTGGGCAGTGATCTTCCAATGCATACATTCAAGGTTGATGGCCCAGCACAGAAAAAGAACCCAGACCACAAATCCTGGAAAGAGAAAAAGATCCCAAACCTGGGAAGACCGCCTGAGTAACCCAGAAAGATCAATAAAATTTACTACTACTACTACGACTATTATGATCCATTTCCAGTTGAATTATTGAACCGGATCATGCCCTTAAAGCTACAAAATGCCATTTCATGCTTTATTATTGAAACAAATTACATCCAGCCGCATAATTTATACCTCCATTTACCTTCAACTGAATTAATGTACAATTTGTAGGTTTTCGTCACGGGTACAAATTTCAGCGAGAAGATGGGAATGGGTACACGTGGGAAGACGCTGGCCAGGCCGTGCATTTTCATCTGGGAAAATGACCATCAAACAATTACGTGACTTTTTCTTCAGGAAAAATAGTTCACTGCTGTATAACTACATGCAGCATGTGAAAGAAGCAGTCAAAAGCAAGCACACAGAGGCAACGAGATGCCATGAAGCAAAGCATGTTGCGATCTTATCACACAAGCAGTGCCACACAAGGCATGTTGCACCCTGAAGAACAGATGTTGTAAATGACTAGAGACACAGCGACCATGCTGTTTGTTGAGGATGTTATGGAGTGCTGGCTGTCAACAAACACCAAAGCAAACAGAAAAGCACTGGTGAATGCATGTGCAGTGGACACCCTGGTGCTAGAAGGTAAACATTTTGGTGTCTTCCTGTTTTTCACTGAAATTAAGCACCAAATAAAATGTGCGTTGTGTACAAGCCGAACACATAGGGAGGCACCACACGAAGGAACAGCACTTCTTCACAATCACCAAAGCATGTGTTGAAGCACGCACTCAGCAAGTTGGCAGACGGTAGGCTGAAAACACTTGGGATACTTCCTGACTCACAAAAAACTGCAGCACCAGACAAAACTGATTTCTACTGCCATGGATACCACCAATATGGTCCAGTTTAATGAAGAACACCAAAATGAGGAAGACTTCACCAGCTTCCTAGCAGTATGCCATTAAACTTGAAGCAGAGCAAATGTACCCTGATTACTTGTGGCATAGCTACACGATGAAAAACGCGGCAGTGAGTCCAATTCCCGCACACAGCTGCTGATCATGCACTTCCGGTCTGTCAGGTAGAATCCAAATGGTGCTGTGTCCTCCTCCTTGTTTTAGATGTTGGTGCTCCTGCTATTATCACCACTTGCCAGTGGTGTCATGGTCCTGCAGCTGAGTGTGGATCAATATGATGGGTTGCACAATGCAAGCTGTGGTGACCTTCGCAGAGAACTCTTGATCATGCTGTACCATGGCCTTTGCAGACACCTAAGGAGCACGGTATGGCTACTATCATAAGTCGTGGTAGCAGCATCCCACCTCTGCCACCAGTTGTCATAGCTCGGGTAGCATGACCAGTTGTTGTGTCACCCTGGAGGCTCGTCCGGGATGAAGGAAGGCTGAAGCTTCAAATTTTGGGAAACGAAAAACAAGCAGGTTTAATGGCACTTATTTATTTAACGACACTATTTAATGACACTGGGTCTTCGGATCCCACCGCTGATCACCAGTTATCATAAGTCGTGTAGCAGCATCCCACCGCTGCCACCAGTTATCATAAGTCGTGGTAGCAGCATCCCACTTCTGCCACCAGTTGTCATAGCTCGGGTAGCGTCACCAGTTGTTTCGTCACCCGGGGCTTGTCCGGGATGAGGGAAGACTGAAGCTTCGAAGTTTGGGAAACGAAAACCAAGCGGGTTTAATGGCACTTTTTAAGACCCTTATTTACATACTGTAAAATAGAAGAGCAAAGAATAAAAAAATTAAGAGTTCATAGCGTCGAGTGTCTGGATGGGCCTTTTCGGCAGGGCCCAGAGCGTTCGTTCTCACTTAGGGCGCTGGTTAAATACCCTAAGGCTCTGCCCCTTCACCAGGCGGCCATTCAACACGACGCACAGATTGGCACAGCACAGCAAACGGAGGCACCTGTTGCAGAGTCCATGCGTGGGAATCGGCGAGGAGGAAACGCAAGTCTGCAGCTCTTTCGCACTGCGGTGCAACATTACTGTAAGCAGCACGTGTCTAACGAACACAGGCGTGGCTTGTTGGTGCCGCGGGCCGCAACTGCGCTGGCTGCCTCCGGTTCGTTCCGGCTCCTCTCAAGACGCGGTTAATCCCTTCTTCCCCTGTCGTCTGTCCATCGTCGGTCGCTTCTTGCGGGGTACGGAAGAGAAGGTCGTTCGCACCGAGCCGAGCGTGGGAAGAACTCCATCGGTCACTTCCCAGCTAGTCATTATTTTTGGTGGGGTCCTCGTGGGGTCAAACGACCTTTCGAAATTTGCGCTGCTGTTGCCGCCACCGTGGTTAAACGCCAGTCGCAGGCTGAGTCATGACACCACCGAGCTGGGTAACCAGACCAGCTGGGAGGTGACCAAACATGAATCTGGCATCCCGGCTCCATAGCACATGAGACCCCATGGTGAGGGTGGTCCGCCACGTCTGCATAAGATGCACACCAGCACCTGCACACTAATCAACACTGTGCACTGAAATCTCCCAATGAGCTGGACATTGTGTTCAAAAATATGTGAAATTGTTGAAGCCGCAAGTTCAACTATAGTCTAGGTTTACGTACAAATATAAAATACGCTCACTCCAAAACCAATCATTAGTATCAAAACAAACTTTCTATATAGCTAGAGGTACTCGATGGCAGATTTCCCAAACTGATGCACACAAATAATTATTAGTCTTTTTACACTCAACAAAACCGCTACAGAATGCACTGCAAGGAAGGGCACAAGTTTAACTCTTTATAACTACCTTGAGTTTTTTAGTATATGCATGCTTTTGCATTTTGCACCAATCGAAATGAGGCTACCTTGACATAGTGGTCACTGAGAGAAATGCAAAGCCACAGAACAACACTGCGTGTCACGCACACCTGTCTCTGCTGTCACCTGAAAAGTACAGACATGATTAATTTACATTATTTTCATATGTGGCTCTATTTACACTGTTCTTGCTTGCTCAATAAACTATATATAAATGCAATCAGATATCATTAGCCGTACGCAATCTTACTGCAGGCAAACATGTTATCCCTTAATGCTTGCCCCAACACACTAAGCACGTGCTCACCAGTTTGACGATTTCCATGCGGGCAGCAGATGAAGAGAGATTGCACACAAACGGGTCATGGATGGATCCCGCACAGACTTCGTGCGAGCTGGAACCTTCAATGGCAGGAACAACACACCTGTAAATAAAATGTGCAAGAGTCATACATGTTTGTTTTCCGCGCGCCCAACACTGCTTCTCGCCGCAATGCATCCTTGCATAGCCACCACACCATATGCCTCGCCAGGTGATTGCACAGACTAGCTAGTCGCTCACCTTTCCCACTTATAGGATTTAATAAACGACGAATGTATGCAACGAGCAGCAAATCGCAGCGCCGGCACCGCCATTCGAGCAATTTTTGGCGCTACACTAACCGCACGGACGGATGATTTCTCACTGCGAGCGAAGGGTTTGAACGGGAGAGCAGTTAGCGCCCCTATGCGGCTGTACGCCTAAGCCTTCACTATTAACGCCCTATATCATTGCATTGTACAATCAAAACAAGACTGTTGTAAGCTTAGTTTTGTCTTGAAATAAATACCCGTTAAAATGCGGCTACCTAACGCCGTAGGGGCGATCGCCAGCTGTGAAACGTCGCTGAACGGATGGGCTTCGCGCGCGTGATGAGTGAATGACACGACAGGCGTTCGCGCGGCCGAGCAACAAACTCCAGGTATAGAACTCCAGGAATCTGTCGGGCTTCTCGACGAGACATCCGTGTGTGTGTAGCGTCATTCTCATTCCTTTTGCATGCATGCTGAAAATTACTTTAAAACAAGCGCAGGAGTATATGCAGATGCATGGTGCGAATCCGAAATTTTTATTCGGCATTTCGCGTTGCTTTTTTCATCATTTGCACACGGTGCCAAGTTGAGAAAACAAAGCCTAGCATGCTAGTACGTTGGTCAATTTCCTTGTTTTTGGTGTCGATGAATGTGAAAGGCAGCCTAGGTGAAATCAGCTGGAAGGCGTCGTTTCCTTAATTAAGCGTGGAAGGGGAAACGCGCAAACGCTTCACAGCGTCAAGCTGATCGCCAACCATCTGTGTCGGGATGCTGCAAACAACCTGCTGCTGAGGCTAGTCGCATGTGAACAGCTCGAGGACTAGGCCCTCTAGGACAGCAGAAAGTCTTCCGCCTGCGACGCCATGGCAGAGGCCTTCAGGAGCAGCCGGTTTCTGCAGAAGCTCTCCTTGGTAGGTATATATGAGAAACAGGTATGAGCTGCGAGCCTTTAAGCGGACGGCGAGGTTTTCTTTACTGTATGACAAGACTGTTTGGTGCGTTAGAAGGCATTCTATCATTTCATCACCTGGCTCTGGAAAAGACAGCAATTAGTGACACAGTGGGAGAGGCATTGGCTAAGTTCTTGATTGATACTGTCGCTACTAAATTGCAGCTTTCATAGCAGAGGGGCTATGAAAGCAGGAATTATATGCGATCTGCACTTTGGAGCACCTCAATTTGCGCAACTGTTCCCTTGAAGCAGCAACTCTCAGCAGGTTGTGCGTGGCACTCCATTCCAACACTAGCGTGAGAAGCCTCGTTCTGCCGGAGATCATCAGCTCATCGCGAATCCTACAAGAGAAAAATTTTACTCTTGAGCTGCTCAGACTGGAGTGTCCTGGCCGCGTCCAATTTTGTCTGTTTGTAGACCAGCCCTCATTCATGTCCGCGACTCTGGCACAGGCCCTCGGATGCGCTACAAAGGTGAAGATCTGTCACCGGGGGCTTGTCGGCAACGTCCTGTGCTCTGTGTATGCCTCGTTAGCCTCGAATCACTCACTGCGCTCACTGCACGTCGACTACGAGGGCATTGCCACTAGCAATGGTGGCACAACAC
Source organism: Amblyomma mixtum (assembly GCF_055824585.1). Taxonomy (NCBI): domain Eukaryota; kingdom Metazoa; phylum Arthropoda; class Arachnida; order Ixodida; family Ixodidae; genus Amblyomma; species Amblyomma mixtum. The sequence continues at coordinate 255,757,927 of NC_143014.1, read as the reverse complement.
AAGCAGCTCTCACCAGTGCGCTCTGTGCGGCACTCAAGGCATGTGGGTGCCTACGGAGGTTTCACTTAGACGTGTACAGGGCTTACAATGAGAGCGACGAGACGGCCCCATGAAAGACCGTGATCTTTGATGTCCTAATATGCAACCCACGCCTAAGGAAACTTTGGTAACCTCTCGACTGATCTTGAACACTGCTCAGTTGCTGTCGGTCCTGGTTGGCCAGTTAAAGAGAAGTTTGGTTGAGCTGCGCATCAGGGCACTGGAAACATGTCCGACGCGGTTCTTTTCGTGCTTCAAAAGATGATCACCAAGAATGTCTTCTTGCCGAGAGTTAGTGCAAGGTACTCTGCCTGGAAAGACGTGGTGTGGGCTTGTGCTGCGATGGACGATGTTAAAGAGCAGAACCAGGGCCTGCTCAACGAGGCAGCGAAATTCGTGATGAGCCTTGACGCAGGCCCAGCAGCTTCTGCCAAACAACACTGCGCATCTGCCTTCGATGAATTGTGTGGTATCACATCGCTGCAGGAACACCTGGTGTCGCTGTCTGGAAAATCCTAGATCCAGGTATCCATGGATGTGAAGAAGGCACGATGCTATCTGCATGACAACTAGGTGATCTATGCTGGTATTGTGCGCGCGGTGGCTCTCTGAGAGGCTGGCGATGGCAGCACAGTTTGATGCACTTAATATTGACTACTCGCGCTCCATTGTGCAGTACCTGAAATCGATTGATGTAGTTTGATGACCGATTGCAAGGACATTGAGGACCTCTGTGTTCTTGTTTGTTGTGTGTGTATGTGTGTCTTTTGTGTGCGTGTGCGTTTTTGATATTACACATTTATGCACTTGTTTCTTTGTGTTTTTTTTGTTCCGCCGCCCAGGACGGCGACCAGTGGTCAACGTCAACTTCAAACGAAATCTCATTCTCCGGCTAAGATTCCTCTGCTGCTTGAGTGTCCAGGGCGTCATAATAGCTTGACTGGACTGCATGCCGGTGACAGCACTGTATAAGATGTTCGTCGCTTCTTTGCGCTCGACAACTGCTTGCGAATGTGACCCTGCTGTCACTGTCAGTCGCTCGTGGCTCGTGACTGCTGTCAGTCGCTCGTGGAGCCGTGCGAAATTGCCCCACTGAACTATTTTCGAATCTTCTGACCCCTTTTTTCTCCTCTTCAATTGAGGTGGCCAACTTCATTTTTATCATGGCTCATGTCGCGTGCATCCTGATTTTTTGTCTTTTTTATTTCTAATCCGCGCTCCTTTTCTTCCACGGAGAAAAATCCGATTTGGCACGTGCACGACCCCGTCAGGTGGATGGGCCAAGGGCGGTTTCGGCTGCCCGGCTTTGTAGAATTGCAACGCGGGTGGTGGGGATGGATATGGCTGGGACCCATCCTCTGAGGTAGCACACCCCATGAGAAGCTACAGCGATGATCATGCAATTGTGAGGTCCAGTTGCTATGGAAAGAGTACGGTATCGAAAGACTGGAGGAATCTCCAACGGAGGATGTTTACCGCGGAAGGATGAGGGTGTGGCGAGTGCGTGAGAAGGCGCAACCGATGAGTGGTTGCCACGCGAATCACCCGGAGGTTATGGCCCTGGAAGGAGGAGGGTATGGGCGAATGTGTAGGAAGGCGTAACCGGAAGGCGATTACCACGGGAACCATCCGGAAAGTGGTTGCCGTGGAAGGAGAATGGGCGGTGCGCCTCTGGATTCTGCCATCGGCGGCGCTGAGCCTCTGCTAGGGCAGCTCGTTTAAAAGCAGCGGCAGATGAAGCATTTACACCGTTCGCGTCGCTCATTCTTCAGAAAGAACTGGCTGAGAATATTAGGGCGAAAGCCTTACTTGCCCCATCGAGCGAAAGCCCGTATGTATGAGTGATAACACTCGATCATACCAGTAGGGATCTCGGGCTTATTTCCTTCGATAAATCCCGACCAAGAACCGCACAACAGCATGCAACACGCGCACACGCTCTTAAATCGCCAACTGCCCTGGCGTGCACCTGAATAAACTTCGCAGCTCAGTTCCAGGACCAGAAATGTGGAAACTAGACATCGACGCCAGATACACTCGGTGCCGTCCTACTGGGACATTGCTGACGCAGCGCCGGCACTATGCAGTCGTCATGCGAGAACGCCCGGCGTCTCGATTCGCGGGTGAGGATCCATGCTGCTGATGCTGTTTCCCGAGGGTGACAATGTTCGGTGGTACTTGGGGACAGAGGCGACTCTGAATGAAGTGCGTGTAACCTGCTAAAATAACACAGACGTCTGATCACGTTGGGCAGCTGCTTTTCGAGCTATTTCTAAGCGAGGGCGCACGACACGTGGCAATATAGAAGAGAAGACAACGAAGGGACCGCGCACAAGCAGTCGATGTTACTTTGTCAAAACTATTCATTAACCGACAGTCGACGGCTATGGAAAAGTAACTGATCATATACTGATGTATTATGCTTTTAAGCAGTTTAACAATGTGGAATTATGGGGTCAACCTTCCGCCCCGCACTTCCACTCCGCGGATGCAGCGTTTCCGCTAGCTAACCGCGGAGGGGTTCGTGCTCGAGGGAACAAAGGAAGGGACGATAAAGCGTGAACACTTATATGCTATTCATTACACGTGCAATTAATACACAGAGCGGGCCAGCTAGCTACAGAACCTCAACGAGGCATCCCTCGGAAATAGAAGGCTAACGTAAGAAGGGTTTCCGACTTGCCGGCTGGGGCAGGGGCGCCACTTCGGAGGTAACGGCGTCAAGCGTTCGTAAGCGGCGACAGTGGCGGCCGGATTTTGCCGTGCGCGCCGCATTCTTGGGCTAAGCCATCCCCGGGCTTTTTTTTTTTTTTGGGGGGGGGGGGGGGATGTGACGAGAGCGCGCGTTTGCTGCGCTCGCTTCACTGCCTGGAACTAGAAGTCCACCGGCAAGGCATAACAGATCTCCGTGCGCCTGCCGCGGAAGGTGACGAGAGTGCTGATCTTGCTGCTTACTTCTAGGTCCTGTTTTTGCGATCGCCTGCTGTCCCCGTTCACTTTGCCGCCTGCCGGCTACTTGCCGGCTGATCAACGAGCGAGCAACGGAATACGCACGGCGCAACATCTAAGCCAAGAGCGTGGGCGGGCCAGCGATAACATCATCGCTTGATGTTCAACGGCAGCGGTGACGTCAGGGGCCTGGAAGGAGCTGAAGCCTACAAAAGGAAGAGCCAAACGATGCTGGGGTGCAGTCCGGTGGAGCACCGAGCTACGTGCTGATCTTGCTGCTTACTTCTAGGTCCTGTTTTTGCGATCGCCTGCTGCCCCCGTTCACTTTGCCGCCTGCCGGCTACTTGCCGGCTGATCAACGAGCGAGCAACGGAATACGCACGGCGCAACATCTAAGCCAAGAGCGTGGGCGGGCCAGCGATAACATCATCGCTTGATGTTCAACGGCAGCGGTGACGTCAGGGGCCTGGAAGGAGCTGAAGCCTACAAAAGGAAGAGCCAAACGATGCTGGGGTGCAGTCCGGTGGAGCACCGAGCTACGTGCTGATCTTGCTGCTTACTTCTAGGTAAGAGGCCTTTCAGCTGAGTTCAGACGTCTTTCTTTGCTCCACTGGACTGCATTCCTGTATTGAACCATGCCGCCGCGAGATTGCATGAAATGTTCAAAGTTGCTTGAAAACGGTCAAGAGAGTGTATCATGTGCTAAATGCAAAAAAGTATACCATGCAGGTAAATGTGCGGGAATGACTAAAAAAACTTTCAAAAACATGACAGCACGCGAAATCGACCGCTGGATGTGTGAGAGCTGTAAAAAGAAGGACACAGAGGAAGAAACATCAGAAACCAGTGACACAGAACTAAGTACAGAACGAAGGGGAGAAAAGAAAAGTCGAATGAGTCATGTAGCAAAACTGATTGAGGAGATTAGCCAAAAGATGGCTGCAGTCTTGGTTCGGCTGGAAGCGCTGGAAACAAAGGTAGACAGCCAGTGCACGACAACAGCAGGAATAGTAGCATCGATGGAACTCCTGTCGCATAAATATGACGAAGTTATCGCCACCATGGCAAGGCAAGAAAAGGATATTGCTGAACTAAAAACCACTTCAGCAGAGCTGATGCAAAGGATTTCAGAAAAGGACACTGAAATCGCACGACTGAAGGAAAACGTTGAGAGTGCTGAACAGTACTCAAGGCGGAAAAACGTCGAGCTGCATGGCGTTCCCTATAAGCAGGGCGAAGATCTGTACAAAGTTCTAGCGGAACTGAGCGCAAAGCTAGAAATAGCGACAGTCGAGCGTCACTCACTAGAAGCCGTTCACAGGTTAAAAGAGCAGAAAGATAAGATACCCCCAATCATTGTCAGATTTAAGGACTTGGCTGATCGTGACCTTTGGATTTCGAAGAAGTATGCACTGAAGTCTGATGACATTTACATAAATGAAAATCTGACACGAGCACAAAAGAAGTTATTTTGGCAGAGTAAACAGAGGGGCAAACAGCAGGGCTACAAGTTTGTCTGGATGCGCAATGGCAAAATCTTTGCAAGGCGGGAAGAAGGAAGTACTGCTATCAACATTGCAACGGAAAGTGATTTGGAAAAAATGAATTAATGGCTGAGTTCATGTCTTTTTTTGAGTGGGATTCTCATGTAAAACAGGTTGCAAAAGAAGAAGGGTTGATTCAGGAACTAAGTTTATTGCATGTAAACATACGTAGCATAAAAAAAAACTGGGATCAGCTATGTGCTTATGTGAATAGCCGGCAGAAGAAAGAAGATGTAATTGTCCTAACCGAGGTTAATCTAGACGCAACACAACAAAACATTTACAACCTTGTTGGTTACTCTCATTACACTTGGTGTCGAGAAAACAGAAAAGGAGGAGGTGTGATCGTGTTTGTTAATGATACCTGGCTGTCATACGAAATTCAGGTATCCATAGACAACGCAGAAATGGTTGTTGTTTCTCTTAACAAATTGAATGTAACTTACACTGTGTGTGCAATATACAGACCACCCAGCAAGAACACCACTTTATTCCTGGAAGAACTTAGCTCACTAGTAAAAACATATATGAACGAGAAGCATTTTATTTTAGCCGGAGATCTAAATATAGATATAATGCAAGAGTCAAAGAGGGTAGTCAGGGACTATCTTGATCTACTGGCAGAGTTTGGCTTAGCTAACCTTATTAATAAATGTACTAGAGAGGAATTTTTAGGTTCCAAGATAACGACATCGTGCATCGACCATATAGTTGTTCGCATGGCAGACAAACACTGCTCTTCAGGAGTAATTAAGCTGAAACTCGCAGATCACTACTTTGTGGCACTAGTAACCATGACAGAAAGTTCCAACTACGAAGGTAGTGCGAACATAAGACCTATAGCTAGGAAAATTTTAGACGACAGGAGTGTAGACAATGCAATTCAGCAAACAAACTGGGATGCGATGTTATCTCTGGATCACATGACTTTGTATAATACATTTCTTGCAAAGTTGCACCTAATATACTCGACATCATACAAATCTGTCAAAATTAAACAAAGAAAACCAGACAACCACTGGATAACGCAGGAAATTATGGAGTTGTGTTACTTAAAGGATAAAGCCTGGCAAAACTGTAGGAAGGACCCTGAAAACACTGCACTTAGACAGCAATTTCGCACATTGCGAAATCTTGTAACAGCCAAAACGCGACTGGCTAAAAGAAGATACCTATCCCAGCAGTTTGCACTGAACAAGAACGACGGAAAAAAGACATGGAAATTAGCAAACAGTTTAATGGGCCGGGTCAAACAGTCTACGATTGAGGAGACGATCGAAAAAAACTTTCCGAAGGAAGAAACACAGTCATTGTGTGAACTGTTTAACGACACATTCATTCACGCAACAGATAAGCTGCGCGTCGCTCATGGAACAAAACGTCTAGAATACAAGCCAATACTTACATGCGCACAAACAGCGTACCTTCCCGAGTTAACAGAGACTGAGTTGTGGAACATCATACGTAGAATGAAGATGTTCAAGCCGCCAGGTTTTGATAAGATCCGTGTGCGCGATCTGTACTGCAACTTTAACATATTAAAAGGTGTGATCCTCAAAATACTAAACGGCATATTAGAAACCGGAATAATGCCCAGACAATTGAAAATATCGATAGTGAGGCCTGTGTATAAAAGCGGAAAAAGAAATGACTGCGCAAACTACAGACCGATTTCTATTATATCTGCTCTTGCGCATATTTTGGAAAAACACGTGGGATTAGTTATGCAGTCTTTTTGCGAGAAGTTTTCTTTAAATAACCCGGCACAATACGGCTTTACAAAGGACCGGAACACAACTACGCTCTTAGAAGAATTCTCGGATTACGTTAACACCGCCATTGAAAACAATCATCTTACATTAGCACTATTTTTAGACCTATCGAAAGCCTTTGACACTATTGATCACGCATTAATGTTGCAAAAGTTAGAAAACATGGGTTTCCGGGGACGATTTCATCAATTCTTTCAGGGCTATTTCACAGACAGAGCACAGTGCGTTAGAATTGATGATAAATACAGTGAATTTAGGGCGATCAAATTTGGTGTTCCACAAGGAAGTACACTGGGCCCATTACTATTCAATATGTACGTCTCTGAACTCGGTTTTTTGAAATTAACGTCGAGAATCTTTCAGTATGCAGACGACACAGCACTAGCACTAGAATTCGCTGATCTTCATTTTGCAAGCAAAAGCTTTCAGCAGGATATATGCAAGGTAATAGACTGGCTTGCTCAAAACTCAATTTATTTAAACCAGCAAAAAACGAAACTTCTCTGTTTTAGAAACCCGCACAAGCGAGTACTGCTAAATGAGTCACTTTTTTTACATGGCTCGCATTGTGATTCGTGCACATGTAATGTCATACCATTTGAACCTTCAGTAAAATATCTCGGAATAATATTTGATGAGCATATGGCATGGACTAATCATGTGCAGTATATATGTAACAGGCTTAGAGCCGTGTCCGCGATGATGTACAACCTCAGAGGTAAGACTTCGATGCACTTAAGGCGCGTCATATTCAAGGCACTAGCTGAATCTATTATAACCTACGACATTACATTATATGGCACCTGCTCTGATCACAAAATGGGATCCATAAATCGCATAATTAAAAGAATTGTAAACAGTATAACTTATGGTACTATGCTGCAGGAGGTTGATAAGGAGGAAAAATACAGTATACTAGGTGTACTGGAAATGCGGGAACTATTTTATTACACAGTGCTCACACGTCATTACTTTACAAATGCTTTCAAAATACCCGTCAAGAAAAACGCTGCCTTAAGAAAGACAGAAGCTTATATTAAGCCGCGCTGCTTCACGCATTATGGGAAAAAGATACGGAGATATTACGTGCCACAGGTATTCAATACACTTGGTGAAGAATTTTACAATTTCAAAACAAAACGTAAAATGACTAAAGCAATAAGAAAATGGTGCATATCCTTGCAGATAAATCACTGATGGCCTCTTACATGTTATAATCTACTTTCTCTGTTTTTGCTATAATCTACTTTCCCTTTTGCTTCAGATTTTAGAGTTGTTTAGATATTTTTAGATTTGTTCAGTTGTTTAGATGGCTCATTTCAAGTTGTGATGACGTCTGTTCATGTTTTTTTTCGTTTTTCTCGAGTTGCATTCCTATTTGCTCAATATGCATACATAATTTTTGTATAATATGCATGCATTAGTGTTCTCAAATTTATTGTTTTGTGCATAATTTTTTGTACACATTCGGTGATTCACTGTACTGCCTGAACAACCAACAAGCACGCTGTGCTTAGGTTGGACGGGAAAACTCATGTACTAAATGAAAATGAATAAATTTGATTTGATTTGATTTGATTTGATTTGTGCGGCCGCAACCGCTCGTGACGCTGGTCGGACCCCAAAGAGACTCATCAGTTCTGCGGAGCTCCGCGTAGCCTTCGAGGTGGCGCTCCCGCCGCTGCTTCCGCTTACCCCATGAGGGACTTCCCTCCGCGCCCAGCCGGTGCTCTCCTGACGCACGATGATGACGGTCTGCCGCGTCGAAACGACGGGGGGGGGGGGGGACATGTTTTCCACAACAAGTCGGAAACATTGCGGCATGACATAAGAGGAGGATGATGGTGATACTTTAGTTCAAGAATACGTTTGGAATATACGGTGGTCTATTTAAATTGTATTTTAAACATATTTTGTATTCATGAATACACTAAAAATATTTAGGAAATACGTTCCTGAAATTTCATGCTTGGCATTCGAATTATATACTTAAAATATGCCAAAAATACCTGACTTAAAGCATACTTAGAGCACTTTTCAAATGCTTGAAAAAATATGTGTGCAGTTTTAGCATCTTGTCAATGTATCAAAAGTGTACTTTCATAAATATGAAATTAATTCATCCGAAGTATACTTAAATTCTCACAAACGGGCAGTCCTTTTAAACGTATTTTCAGCACACTTCTAGCTGCCGTTGAATAGTCGGTTGGTTTGGTTGGTTTATGGGGTTTAACGTCCCAAAGCGACTAAGGCTATGAGAGACGCCGTAGTGGAGGGCTCCGGAAATTTTGACCACCTGGGGTTCTTTAACGTGCACTGACATCGCACAGTACACGGGCCTCTAGAATTTCTCCTCCAAAGAAATTCAACCGCCGCAGCCGGGATGGAACCCGCGTCTTTCGGGTCAGCAGCCGAGCACCATAACCACTAAGCCACCGCGGCGGGGCTCGAAATCGCGTCTCGGGAAACGGCATTTGCATGTTGTCAATGTATTTGAAGTTTACTTCCTTAAATACGCAATTAATTCGTCCAAAGAATGCTTACATTCTAGCAAATTGGCAGTCGGCATTGGCATATTTGCAGCACACCTCAAGTTGCCGTTGAACAATCTAATGCTCGAAATCGAGTTTCGGGAAATCGCATTTTGGTTTTCGCAATGTATTTAAAGTGTACTTTCGTAACTACGTAATTAATCCGTCCAAAGTACACTTATATTCTAGCAAATAGGCATGCCCATTTCTGCCGTCCGCTAAACACATTCTTATTCACTTCAAGCTACCGTGGAACAATCTAGAGCTCGAAATCACGTTTCAGGGAACAGTGAAAACTCTCCCTTTCCTGTCGTCCTTTCAGCTGTGGTAACTTCTAGCGCGTAGGTAATCACCACTTAGTTACACTACGTGCGTAAAACGTAATAGCATTATCCCGGCAAAGGCGCCTTGGGTACTTCCAGGCCCGAATATGCCAGCGAAAAGAACCCTGACTGGCAAGGCCGACCACCTCCCTTAGTCGCCCGTGTATCTGTTGGTTGACAGTTAGACTCCTGACCTGAGCTTGACGGAAGTGTCAGCTAGCAATTCGGTTCTAGATCGCCCGCAGATTCGAACGCGACCAGTGCGGCACTTCTGCGATAATTTGGGGGCCCACAATCCTTGCGCAAAAGACGCCTCACCGGGCGTGAAAGTGCGTCGCTCTCGGAGGGTATATGTAAGGCAAGCCAAATATGGTTCTTGTGGGAGCACTTCTTGTTTGCTGCGTCACTTTCGTCGTGAATTGTCTGTCTAGTATCTTATCCGTTCCCATTCCGTCACGTGACTTTGATTGCTGATGATTACGCGTGCACAATTTGTTCTGCAGTTGAAGCATTACCCCGTCTCATTCTTTGAAGCCGACCAGTAGACCTTTTTTTTAAGCCGAAGTGAATATACTTTTAATGAATTAAACGTATATTTTTACTCAATTTTCAGTGTAATCTAATGTATTTAATGTATATTTTTAGTGTATTTTTAATGCATTATAAATATGCTAAGCGGGCAAAAATGTACTTTTCATGTATGTTTAAGAACGTTCGAAATATTACTCGTACAGTATACTTAAAAAGCATTCGTATTTCAGTTTAAGCATAGGGACAAAAATGCGAAATAATTATGAAATTAATACAATATGTTTGAATGAATTTTTAGCACATCCCTTTTTCTTTAAGGGTCGTGTGTGCACTACTCAGTGTGCATCGTCGTGTGTGCACTACTCAGTAGAGAATTGCAGCGTGGCGGCGATGATCCTAACCCATGGTTGGATCTGCACCAAACCCTGGCCAATCCCCCACCGTTGATGTGTGCCATCGTTCTTGAGGCAACAACAACATAACCTATGAGCGTGGAGTCTGTCAACCGGGCCTCCCTAGTAGCGGAAGTGGGAGATGAGGGATGCGCCTAGGTAATGGGGGCATTTCCAACCGGTCCACGATTGAGCGTAGGAGAGGCACCACACAATGGACATAAATTAGGCTCCCTAAAAATAAATAAAACCGCACGTGGGTTGAGTGCCCTCTGTTGGCACCCGGCACGTGAGCTCACAGGTCAGCGCATGACTTTGTTCATTGCCCGGGAGCGATGCATACCTAGATATAGACGAGTCGAAAAGACAGCGACCAGAGGACGATGGCGGACAAAGGCTTAGCTCTCCGACTGTGACGGGGGCAGATCGGGGGGAGAGGGAGGGGGAAGTGTGGGCTGCCGTGGCACAGTGGCATGTGCGACGGCCTGCTGGACACCGTGCCGTGCACTTTTTTTCCTGCATCCCTGCTTGTTTGCACGGTTGCGTTGCCTTCCAGTTCAAGTCACCAACTATCCTGCCGGCCTGTGTTAACCTTTCAAGTATGGTTCAATCAGCTGTGCTGTATGTGGGGGCCAGACATGTGTCCATCGCCTGGTCTAGCTCTGTGACCCCGCTGGCAGTGCGATGGGGATATAGTGAGGTGTCAGCGCAAAACATGAGACTGCCATCGCCACAGATGGGGGTGAGTGCGCGGACGCGGGCGAGCTGGCGACAGGCATTGCTTTTCGGATGCAGGTTACAGGAAATCGGGGGCGAATCAAATGCTGGTCCGAAGGCCCGTGTCAAGGATTGGCCGGCCTGCAGCCGCCAGGCGGGAAGATGTGCGTTAGCGGAGAGCCCTGAGGACGAGGAACCCTGGGCCGGGGTACGCAGGCAAGAAGAGTGGTGCATATCAGGTAATTCTGCGGCACAAAAAAAGACAAAGAAAGTATTTTGGTGGCCGTTTGTTAATCTGTTTATATGGGCGGCAGTATTCATAGACTTTGCATCGCGCCCAGCACAACTCTGGCTACAACTTGGACGCATCTGCCGCCGAGCTGCTTCCATCGTGTCGTGTAGGCCCTTGTGGCGAAGCGTGCGAGCTGTCGAATTCTTTCCACATGTCTCGCAGCAGTTCTGCGTCGGTCATCACTTTGATGGCAGTAAGTGCCAGGGCTTTGGCAACACTGAGTGTGATGTCGTAGGACCGAACGTCGTTGCAGGCGTCCCGATAGCCCTCTGTGTGATTTCCCCCAGAGGTGGCCGCTTCCAATACGTAGTAAGGCTGAATGGTGGGTACCACTTGCGACACGTTGCCTACGTCAGTGGATGCGCTGCTTGCTGGCGATACGTCACCGTCTGGAAAACGCAGCCCTGAAAAGAGAACGTTGCGAATACGTGTCAAAAGCCGCAATGGTAACGCTCATCTTTTAGTAAACATGAAAAAGAGCAACCTTAAACGCATGTAGAAACTGCGGGCAGCCAAACGCTACCTCCACGTGCCACGCGGCATACCATGGAGCACACCTTTACGGACAGCTATAACTTGGCGCGTCTAGAAAGGCCCGCTTGCCTTCTTGAACGAATACGCTAGAGAATACACTAGTGTTAAATCGTACGCTACGTGGGTGCGGAAAACGTCGCCTGATCGCTGCCATTTAAGTCGCCTCCACAACGAGCGCCATTTAGTGTTCGCTAGACAACTTACAAATGCTTGTTCTCGCCCCACCGCTGCTGAGTGCTGGCGTGTTCTGCAATCTTTCAGCTGTGCGATGCTGAGGAAGAAAAAAAAAACTGCGTTTATATTCCAGTCATACATGCTAAGCTTCGTGACAACAACGTAACGATTGGTTATGGAAATCTTGACATGCCGCCATCGTGACGTCCTTCCTAAGAAAAGGTCTCGGCTCAACCGGAATGTATAATACGGACTAAAGGGTACCCGTAGCCAGCACAATATTCGAGGCAAAATTCAAGCAAGAAGAAGAAGAGGCAGTAAGCATCTGCGGCACCATGAGGTGTTGTGTTGTGTTGGGTTTAATGGCACATAGGCATCTAAGGCCATCATGCGCCAAACACAAGGTAATAGGGAATGCTTTCTGTGTGATTTAATAAAAATGTGGTGTAAAGGGCCTAAAAATTTTAACTAGCTAGTAATGACAGACAAAACGAGATTTGAGAATGGCTAATGGTAAAAGCTTTAAAAAAAGCTCAGGCAACCTCAGCGGCCATCCTTGGCTGGCCAAGGATGTAGAGGATCCCAACCAATCAAATAAAAGCCTCAGCCTTCTTCTCAGGAATGAGAAAGCGGCTGAGGTGTATCATGCAATAAAGCGAGCCAGTGGTTCAATGTTTACAGTTTTTCGAGTAAGCCTGCTTCTTTTAAAAAGTTAAAAATAGAAGGTATGTTAACAATGGCATTATCCTGTAAGAGCAGTGTTGGATGGAAAGGAATGCATTCTTTATAAAATTGACTAAAGTACTTTTTTCTTAGTTTTTCAAGTTTAACACAAGAGATTAAAATATGGTTAACCGTAAGTTCATCTCCGCATTCTTCGCAAACAGGTTTGTCTTGTTTGGTTAGTAGAAAGTTGTGGGTAAGGTGTGTGTGTCCAATACGTAAACGACATAAAATAACTTCAAAGAAGCGTTCCTGATGAGTGCATAATTTCCATTATCCTAATATTGGTTTTATTAAGTGTAGCTTGTTATTTATCTGACTATTCCATATGCTCTGCCATTTGTTTCTGAGTCTGCTCTGAACTAGCGTCATACAATCATTATGTGGCATGCTTATTTTCTGTATTTCCTTGTTGTGGGCTTCAGAGGCGCATGCGTCCGCTCTCTCGTTACCATCAATTCCAACATGGCTTGGAACCCAACATAATTTTATGTTATGTCCTTGCGTTATGATCCTTGGTATGTTGTGTATGACAGTACCTATTCATGGCATGACTGCATTTCTGGACTGTAGTGCTTTCAGTACACTGAGGGAGTCTGTGTAGATAATACTGTTTTCGATGTTCTTGCTTATTATTTTCTCCGTAGCAAGAAACACAGCATAACACTCGGCTGTAAAAACTGATGCACACTGAGGAAGCCTTACTATTTTTTCCCAGTTCCCTTCCACAACTGCACTTCCAACATAACCTGTAGTTTTCGATCCATCTGTGTAGAACTCGGTGTAGCTATCATATTTTTTCTTTAGTGTAAGGAACTCTTGTATGATGTGTTCTGCTGGAGTTTGTCTCTTGTCGAACTATGTAAGACTTATATCACAGACCGATGGAAAACTGTACCAAGGGGCAAATGCGTCGCAACGTTCTGCAACATTTGGTAATGTTTCTGTTAAGTCAGGTTCTCGGCAGAGCTTCTTAAAAAGCATTAGCAAAGGCCTGGCTGCTTGAGGCTTATTTGTAAATATTATTCGAGAAGGGCATGTTGTGACGATTGAATAACACACGTGTTTTGTTCGCGACCTAATTCTAAGAATGTATGTGCATGTAAGTGCTTTTCTTCTATCTTCTAGTGATGGCTCATTTGCTTCAACATGAAGGCTCATTACCGGAGGCGTTCTGTATGCTCCACAAGAAAGGCGGATACCTTGATTATGAATTGGATCTAATCTTTTTATGTATGAAGGCCTTGCTGAACCGTACACTATACTCCCATAATCTAGACATGAGCGCACTAGAGAACGGTAGATGTGAAGGAGGCATGCTCTGTCAGATCCCCAGCGTTTCCTAGAGAGTACTTTAATAATATTCATTGCACGGGAGGCCTTTACTTTCAAGTTGTTTATGTGCGGCAGAAATGTAAGTTTTTTATCAAATGTTATTCCTAAAAATTTATGTTCTTGTTTTACCGGTAGTGTAGCTCCATTAAGGTGTAAGTTCGGATTGATCTGCAAGCCTCTTTTAAGCGAGAAAGCAACAGCCACTGTTTTCTGTGGAGAGAACTTGAACAAATTTTTGTCTGCCCAAATTGCTAGCTTGTTTAATGTGAGCTGTACCTGCCTCTCACACGTTGACAGGCTGGAGGACTTGCAAGCAATCTGAAGGTCGCCGACATATACGGAATACATAATGGAGTTGGGAATTATTTTCGCTATGCAATTCATTTTCACGACAAAAAGAGTGGTACTTAGGATACAGCCCTGCGGTACCCCAGTCTCCTGGACAAAGCTCTTCGAAAGGGTTGCACCCAGGCGCACCTGAAAAGACCGGTCTGACAGGAAATCCTTCAGGCTGTTCAATATCCTACCCCGGATGCCAAGATCTGCCAAGTCGCGTAGAATCCCATATCTCCATGTGGTATCGTACGCTTTCTCCATGTCAAAGAAGACTGCCAGACAGTGTTGTTGATGTATGAATGCCTCTCGAACTGTGTTTTCTAAGCGGACGAGATGGTCAGTTGTCGAACATCCTTTCTTAAATCCGCACTGGTGGATGTCAAGGAGTTCGCGTGATTCAAGAATGAACCTGAGCCTAACGTTGAGCACAATTTCAAATGATTTTGCTACACAACTTGTAAGAGCTATCGGCCTATAACTATTAGGGGAGGTGGGCGGTTTTCCAGGTTTTAAGAACGGTACGATAACTGCTTTTTTCCAAGCCTCCGGCATCTTTCCGGACACCTATATCTTGTTGAAAAATTGAAGAAGTGCTCCTACAGCAGCTTCGGACAGGTGGGCAAGCATTTGATAATGTACATCATCCGGGCCAGGTGCTGTCTGTTTACCGGAGGACAGTACGTTTTGGATCTCCTGAATTGTAAATATTGCATTATATGTTTCGTTTGTACTGCCAGTCGTTGGAAGTTTCTGCTTTTCAGTTGTGTTTTTGTGTTTTAAGAATGACTGTGTGTAGTGTGAAGAGCTTGAAACGTCAGAGAAATGTTGTCCTAGTATGTCAGCCTGTTCATCTACACTTGTTTGTTTTCCAGGGGCTGTTAGAAATGGTACTGTAAAGGGAGAGAATTTGCCGTCTAATTTACGCACCTGTTCCCACATCTTTTTTGATGTAATTGAACTATTGATGGATGAAACATATCTCTGCCATGAGGCTTTCTCAGCACTGCGACGAACGTACCGAGCTTTAGCTCTCGCCTTTTTAAAATTTAAGAGATTCTCATGTGTGAACTTTTCATTTATCTCATCGATGGTGAGGTTTTCTAAAACTATATCTTCTAAAGTTGCGTTAGCTCTAAAAAGTGACCAGTCAGCGAGATGAAGCCTCCAACGTCACGGTTTTGTTGTGATGATTTGTGGTGCAGATGTTAAACTAATTCGTACTGGAAGGTGATCACTGCTATATGGGTTGTCAATGACATCCCATTTAAAATCGTTAAAAATAGATGGCGATGAGAAAACTAGATCGAGAGAGCTCATCCCTCCCGAGCTTGGGCAACAATATGTCGCTTTTCCTGTATTTAAAAGACAGATATTATTTGAGAGGATAAAATCTTCTATTATTTGGCCCCTCGAGTCAGAGCGTTCGCTTCCCCAGAACGGTGAGTGAGCGTTAAAATCACCAACTACCAGGAATGGCTCCGGTAGTTCATTTATCAGGCCTTCTAAATCTTGTATTGTTAATGTCATGTCCGGGGGAAGATATACAGAACATATCGTTATGGTTTTGTAGCTAACGACGCTAACCGCAACCGCTTCCAGTTTTGTGTTAAGATTGATTTTTTTTTGCAGGGACACCGCTCTGAGTGACAATTGCGACGTCTCCTGAGAGTCTGTTTGCATGCTCGCGATCGCGTCGGAATGTTTTATAATGTCTCAGGATATTTGTATGTTGTGGACCGAGGTTGGTTTCCTGAAGACACAAAGCTACAGGAAGCATTGACCCAAGAAAATGTGTTATGCCATTGTAATTCCTAAGCAATCCTCTACAATTCCATTGAAGTAGGAAAGTCACGTTTATGTTTTTGGATGATAATTGAAGGGATTTACTTGTCTTCTGGGCCCGTTATCGGGGTCCTGTCTTTTCTTCGCTCATGAGTGCGATTCCGCCGCTGCAAAGCGGGCGGATCGGGAGTTACCTCCATCACCTCACTGGAGGTGCTGGAAGACCGCGGGGAAGCCGCGGATGTGTTGGTGTCAGGCCTCCCCCGACGGGGGGAAGTCCTGCGGGATGCTGACCCATGGGCCGGCACTCCCTGGCTTGTAGTTGGCAGAGCAGCCTTGGCTGTCTCTGCCTGGGGCGTTGATGGCACTGCCACAGGCGCGGTGGGAGTGGCCGCGGCAGGTGCCGGAGTGCTGTGTGGTGCTACGCCCCTGCGCAACACATCAGCGAAGTTTGGCTTCGCTGTGAAAGAGAATGTATTTGTCAGAGCAAAACGCCTTCTGGCTTCTTTAAATGAAATGTTTTCTTTGGTCTTTATGGTGATGATTTCTTTCTCCTTTTTCCAGGACGGACACGCCCTGGAGTATGCAGCGTGGTCTCCTTCACAGTTCGCGCAGCGTAGGGCTGCGTCACATTCCTTAGAAGGGTGGTCCTTCGAAGCGCATTTCGCGCAGGTTTTGCGGCCGCGGCAACGCTGTGAGCCGTGGCCAAACTTCTGACAGTTGAAACAGCGGCGGGGATTCGGTATGTAGTGTCTGACAATGATTTTCAGGTATCCAACATCGATCGTTTCGGGCAAACTGCTGGTGTTAAATGTGAGGACCATGTGTTTGGTGTCTTTCTTTGTTGTCCTTGCGGATTTTGATCCTGTGCACGTCAATTACATTTTGATCAGAAAGTCCTTGAAGCATTTCGGTTTCTGTTAGATGGATGAAGTCAGCCTCTGAGATAACGCCTTTAACTGTGTTAAGAGATCGGTGGGGAGTCACGGAGACAGAGATGTCCCCTATAGAAGCAATGTTGGAGAGTTTCGAGCATTGAATGCTCTCACGCAGTTCAAGGAGCAGGTCGCCACTGGCCATTTTTGATACCTTGTAGCCAGGCCCCAGGCATCTGTTAAGCATTTGGTAACAAGGAAGGGAGATATGATTCGGGCTTGCTTTTCGTCACAGTTGCTGTGTATTACATGAAATTTTGTGAAAGTTGGCTTCTTTTTCGCAAAAAAGTCTGCTGCCTCGTTCCGCCCTCTTTTGAGAGAGCGATCTGGTTTTGAAAGGAGGGAGCCAGAAAAAAATTTAGTTTTTCGGTCATGGTGGCAGCCACCCACCATGGAGTCCAACAAGGGGACGCGACAGGAATTTGAAGGCAAGTCCTGCCCACGCCAGCTGTACACCTTAACTATAACCAAATATGACGCAACTCAGGGTAGTTGGCCACACAAGGTTAACCCTCGCCGCCAGGAAATAAAGTAAAAAAATCAAGAAGGCAGGAGGATACAGGAAAGTTGTGAGAAAGGAGATAGGAAAGTAAAAGATAAAGGGGAGGACAGGAAAAGGGGACTACCGATTTCCCCCGGTCGGGT